>NC_140970.1:62450168-62515168 GCF_056783735.1 Eptatretus burgeri | reverse complement strand
GTGATGCAAGAGTGCTGAAGGTACTTGCCGAACATCCGACAGTCGATTGCGGTTCAGTTTGCATCCCAAACAGGATGTACAGTCGGCAGTTGCTACAAGGTGGAGGTACATGATTTACAAAGGTTACACATTTCTCTTTGTGAGTTTCAAAGCAAAATATATTTGATAACACCCGATTTCTGAGACGTTTACCGTATTAACGTGTTTTCTAATTTACAGAGCCAACTTTTTTTTACCACCTGTCACAAGACGATTGGCAGCTGTTTGTAAACATAAATTTTTCTGCACATCTCTCTGAAACATCAAAAATGCAATGTTGTTTTTATCATTTGTAAATTGAAATTCCTCCAAAACAGTGAGAGCTACTCAAGTTTTTTTGGTTGCATACAGTACGTACTGTAGTCGGCAATCACACTTTCTCCAATCTGCCAATTCCTGAAGAATTGCCGATATCGGCCAAGTACTGTACTGCATTAGTGAGTGTGTGTGTGTGTGTGTGTGTGTGTGTGTGTGTGTGTGTGTGTGTGTGTGTATGCGTGTTCATAAAGCATAACATTTTCTCTCTGCTAACTCCCCTCCCCCACAGCCACCCCCCTCTCTCTCTCTCTCTCTCTCTCTGTCTGCTTGTCCCATCCATACTCCACCCCCACCTTATACAGAGCAGCAACCTCCCACATATCTCTCGAACCCCTCTCTCCAGAAGTATCTGGACAGAGTTTGTCTCCAGAAAGCTTAGCTCTGGACGTATCCGAGCTGTGTTTGGCTCTGGACAGCTTGGCTTCAGACACGTTTGGGCGGTGTTCATCTCCGAACGTGTGTGTCTCCGGATGCGTCCAGCCAGTGTTTGTTTCCCGACATGTCAGGGCGATGTTTATAGTATGACTGGTAGAAATTGGATTTCAGACATTATTTTGTATCCACCTTCACCATTAATCTATGCAGAAGAATTTTGATGAAACAGTATGAAATATTTTGAATCAAAATTAACGCTCCAACACACGTCAGCCTTCCCTTCCTCTCACTTCTCGCTGCCTTCCCTTCCCCCACACCTCCACACTCTACATCCCTCCTTACTCTTCCTCCCTCATCGTTCCCCCTCTCTCCCTCCCCCACCCCTCCTCACTCCCCTCCCTCCACTGGTCCTCCTCGCTCCACCTAACTCCCCTCCCGCCTCCCTCCACCTTTCTCCCCCTCCCCTCCTCGCTCTTCCTCCCCACCCTCCCTTCTTTGCTTCCCCTCCCTCCCTACCCTCTCTTTCCCCCTCCACCCCCTCACTTTCCCCCTTCTCTCTCCCTCATCTGTCTCTTTATCTTCCCCTTCTTTTCCTCCCCTCCTCCCACCCCCTTTTATATTCCTGATAGCCAAGTGACGGGTGGTATTTGCCAGTTTTTAATAAAATAACTGCCACCCGTAATTTCTGATGGGGTTTTGTACGAGTCATATATAAAGCAGAGATACACCTTCCTTTGATATTCCCTTCCTTTTTCCATGATCCACCTCAGATTTGCGATTTCATCTCCGGTAGCTCTTCCTCTTCTGAAACCTACTGTACTTGCTCAACAGGAATTTCTCACCGAATGAAGTCTTCTATTCTGTATCGAATGATCTTTTGTAATATCTTGCGAGCATGTGAAATCAAGGCAATGGTTCAGTTGTTTGAACATTCTTTTGCATCCCCTTTCTTTGTCAATGGTGTGTAGACTGGCTGCTTCCACGTTTTAGAGTTTAGACCATACAATCCCGCTCCAGGTCTGCGTACAGATAGTTGTTAATATTTTAATCGCCTTCTCCCCAACTACCTTAAAGAGTTTAATTGGAATTTCATCACACCAGGTGCTTTTCTATTTGCCAGTTCTTTCAAGGCTCCATGTGAAACTCACATTCTATCACTCTTGGTTCTTGTTCATATTCTCTTTCTTCAAAGGTTGCCATAATACTGTTGTCTGTTTGTATCAAGCTTCAGGGTAGTCCTTCTATCTTTCTTTTGGCAGAATTTTTCTTTTTCCACTTTTAAGAACCCCAATCCTAAACGTAAACTTTCCTGTGAGCTCTCTGATCTTTTTAAAAAGATCTCTTGCTTTTCCAGCTCTGTTGTCACTTTCTATATGTACACATGTCTCTTTGAAATATTTATCTTTGTCTTTCCTAACTTGTCGTTGGAATTCGGTATTTAGCCACTTAATGTCCTCCATTAATGAGCCTTTGCTTTTCATCTTTCTTCTTCTGTCTACAATATTTATTGCTTCTTCTGACAACCATTTAGCCTTCTTCGTTGTGTTTGCTTTTGGGATGTTGTTTTTGGCCTCTTCCTTAAAAACATCTTTAACCTCTTGCCAGAATTCCTCTGGCATTCTGTTAACCAAGTCCAGCTCTGAAAAGTATATATATTTTTAACCTTTATTGCATATTGCTTACACAGATACATTTTCAAGGTCATATCTGGTTGGAATTTTTGAATTTTTTTCTCACTTTTCTCAATTTGACTCATAGTTTTACCACAAGAAATTCATGATCTGTCCCATGGTCTGTGCCTGGCAGAGTATTGGCATGTTGCACAGCACTTCTCCATCTTCTCTTGTTTATAATGTAGTCAATCTGAGTTCAGTTGCCCATCAGGTGAAGTCCATGTGTCCAGTCCACACTTGGGTTGTTTGAACTATGTGTTTGCAATTACGAGCTTATTCTCCACGAATAACTCCTGCATTTACTCCCCTGGCTCATTTCGGATACCAAGTCTATGCTTTCCTGCAATCCCTGGTGCTCCTTCTTCTCCAATGTTTTGCATTCCAGTCTCCAATAGTAATTAAAACCTCCTTTCGGCACCTATTTTACCAGTTCCTGCAGCTTTCCATGAAACTTCACCATATTTTCTTCATCTGCTGCAGAAGTTGGAGCATACATCTGAATGATTGTGTTGTTCACTGGATGTCCTGTCAACCTCACTGGTATTGACCTATCATTGATGGGGTTGTATTGATGAGCTCAGAGTTCGACTTTCAGTCCTGGCAACCTCAGCGAGTGGATTTTCTTGGAGGTTTGATCCAGCACCATCATAACGGCCAGTCTTACTCATCAAAACACTTTGCTCCACCCCATTTGAAATCAAGGGTTCTTCTCTCTTCTCAAACAAAAATAAGAGATGCACTCAAGGCGTTTCTTGGGTAACCTCGCTAGGGTCTGAAGCCGCCACGTTTTTTTGGCATGCTCAATCATGTATTGACTTGGAACAGGCCGTAATGATTTCTTAACGATAAAGTTGTTATTTTCACTTTCATCACTCATATTATCGAATGCCTGTTCATCATAGCTATGAATTGCTGGGTGCATTGCAATGCTTATAAACACCTGGAGACGGCAGCGTTTGTTGCTTTACTTAAGTCCTGACATGCAATCACCACGAGTATCTCAAACTAAGGAGAATTACAAAATTTAAGCTCCAGAATCGATCTTACAAGAAGTTCCAACTCATAGGAAAGTGTTCATTTGTCCAATTCGGGGAATCTCCGGGAGGTGTATGTTTAATGTGCTGCTAACCGCGTGCCAAACGAGCCGTTTCTTATCAACCGCTTCATTTGTGCTTAAGCCACTTGACGAGCAGTCTCCAAGCTGCTTAGTTGTTCGTTTTGGTAAAAGTTCCCGTGCTCTCAATGGAACATCGATTAGACAGACGAACGCTGCCGCCTGTGTTGGGTCCTCCGTTGCCGTGTGGTGGGTGTCTCGAAATGCATCTCATCTGTTGAAAGTGCGCAATTCTATTTCTGGAGGACCGCATTTTGTTTTAACTTTTTGTGCAATCTCCTTTTCATCTAATCCACCCCTCACTTCGCCATCAATATATATTTATAAAACAATAAGGTCCATCCGACCAGGTGTTTGCCCTGAACTGGCTGTGAAGGCATAAAGCATAGATCGACATTTTGTGTTAATATTCAGCCAATCAGGCGAAAAACGCAGAGGGCGGATTCCAAACAGACTCAGGATGCCCCTGATGATTAATGAAAATTATCCAATGAAATGCAAAAAGCTGAGCTGCTCATGGGCCGGAGTTTGTTAAATACATCAGCAATCTCACATCCAAACCGGATATATCCTGTGTTCAAGAAACCTGGTTTACAAAAAAAGAAAAAGGGAAGCGGGGCAAATGGTATAAAGTCCCTGGCATTTTTTATTTTATTTTTGGTATTTGGCTGTAGCTGATAAGTTTGGGTTTGTGGCATTTGGTTACGGCCTGCAGCACACAAAGCCAACATACGATAAACCTGCTTTTATTTAGGTATTGTAACTATCAGAAACATATATATATATATATATATATATATATATATATATATATATATATATATATATATATATATATATATATATATATATATATATATTGTACACCCTGTACGCCAAATGAAGGAAATAAAGAAGACAAGCCGGGAGGCGACGATGTTTCACGAGCGATATTTGATGATGTAGATTGTTTCAGAAGTCAAGGATGAGACAATGTGATCATTTTTGACCAAGTTATAAAAATGATCAACATGATGTGGTATGAGTGACAGGTTATCAGCTGCAAAATGTCGAAAACCCGGTTTCATTCAACAACTTTCAAAATTTGACCTTTGCATAACCTTTTAAGGTCACAAAACAATGTTATGGACATTAAAATAAGGAAACAGGATACGTGCTACAGCTTATTGGAGTTAGTTCGTCAAAGAAGGTCGAAAACCTGGTTCGGTTCCCACAACTTTGAAAATTTGACCTTTAAAGGTAAATTTGACCTCCAATGGTCAAGGATTATGACCTTTGGTGCAAAACTTCCTCTGGAACATTCCAGGAGCAATATAACGTCATATAGGCTATATGGCATTTCACACTCCTCGGATTATCCATACTTGGATGAAATCAGTGTAAAAACAAACTTGAAGGGGGCGCCACGGGCAAGGTGTTCGTGATAGAGCAAAATGGTTTCAAGACTAGGTGGGGAATGACCTCAAGATTATGCATAAAAATATTGTCATCCCAGCTCTCAAAGTTTGGGTGGTCGTATGATTTTTATGTCAAAATTCATAATTTTCTAAGTTTTTGACCTTGTGACCTTGACCTGGGGAGGAAAATGAAAAATCGGACAACGACAAGTTTGAGATAATTCACTTTGCTATTCAAATACTGAAGAACCCATTCCATTCAGTAAATTCCCGAGGAGAAGATAATTTTTAATCCGACTACCCCCTAAAAATGGCTAATTTTTGGGCGTGGCTCCGCCCACAATGGGCGTAGCACGCCCTCATCCAGGAAAACACAACTACACATTGATATCGAACACATAACCAAGTTTCATCAAGACCAGATCAAAGTGCATGGAGTTATGCTCTGGACAGACAAACACACAGACACAGACAGACACACAGACATAACGAATATAGTGGTAACTCTGGCTGGCACTCGTGAACCAATAAACAAAAAAAATCACAAGTGGGCGTGGCTCCGCCCACAATGGGCAATCTTTGCTACTACCCGACTATCTGTTACCACCCATTTCTTCAAAACCTATCTTCTCCCTCAAAATTGACCGAATCAAACTGAATTTTTTATATGTTGTACATATGGCCAATGTGCACAATTTCTCTAGCAGTAATTTCGATTAAAAATCGAGAAAAATATGAAAAAAACAAAAATTACAAGTGGGCGTAGCTCCGCCCACAATGGGCATGGGACGCCCATCACCACGAAAACAAAACTAGGCATTAGGGTGTACCACTTTTGCAAATGTAGTTGATGGAATGAAGCACTATGTGCCTATCGATTCCACGAGTGAAGTTAGGTGATTGACCTACGTTTGAAAATTTTCCCGCCTTTTTTGACCGCGGGCCGCCATTTTGAAATTTCAGGAAAAAAATCCATATTTTTGGAAATAATATTGATTTTTAAATATTTTAAAATATATATTCTCTGTGTTTAGATGGCCGAATGCACTTCAGTAGGCACCATATGATAGTAAGTACCCGTAAATATTATTCACAACTTGTCCCAACATTATGAGAAGGGGTTGCCATTTTGGAATTTCACTGAAAATCCCATATTTTGACAATTATTGCATGGCACATTGTTAGGCATTTACAGAATATCAGTAGTAGCATTTTCATAAAGACATTATTCATGACAAATGAGAGCATGATCAATTTATGAGAACAACCAAATATGTTTTAAGCGACATGGTTTTCATATATGACAACATAACAATCTAGCAAACAAGCAACCACACAGATATCTTTTAGAGAACATAGCGTTTGTTTTGTATAGTCTGGGTAAAGCTTCCTGTGCTCTTCCACACACTGTAGCAATGCTTGACGTTGTTTCTCATCATTGCACATATGAATAAAGTCAGACACGAGCTTAATTCCTCTTTCAGCTCGATCATTTACGACACGCAAAGAATTAGCACTTTCGCAAAATTTCCTGTAACGAGCGAACTTGTCCCACATAGCCACAGAAGCCCTGACCATTGGTCAGTCAAGGTTTATCTGCAAGTACACAAAGAATAAAAAAATATATTTCATTAGATATACACAAAATATACGATTTTCACTGAATTTCCAAAATGGCAACCCCTTCTCAAAATGTCGGGACAAGTTTGTGAATAATACTTACGGGTACTTACTATCATAATGGTGTCTACTGAAGTGCATTCGGCAATCTAAACAGAGAAATATATATTTTTAAATATTCAAAAATCAATATTATTTCCAAAAATATGGATTTTTCCTTAAATTTCAAAATGGCGGCCCACGGTCAAAAAAGGTGGGAAAATTTTCGAACGTTGGTCGATCACCTAACTTCACTAGTAAAATCGATAGGCGCATAGAGCTTCATTCCAGCAACTACTTTTGCAAAAGTGGTACACCATACCTAGTGTACCAAAAGTGGTACACGAGGCATTGATATCAACATCATATTCAAGTTTCATCCAAATCGGATCACATCCCACAAAGTTGTGCTCTGGACAGACAGACAGACATACATACAGACACACAGACACAGCGAATTATAGTGGTCACTGGCTGGCGCTCGTGAACCAAAAGAGAAATAACCCATGTAGGCTAGCACAAGGATGAAGGAGTAGGCCGCCAGGGAGCTGTTCGTGTAAAAGATGGTGGCGACCGGATGGAACCCCTTTGGAATCCGGCCAGTCCCAAGAGAGGACCTGCAGTCCGATGGTCCTAAAAATGTCAGAAGAGGAGAGACCTAGATGTTGTGTATGTGAGTGGCACCGTTTTCTCCAGTACCAAACTCAAGGCAAGATCAGGGATCCGAACTGGAAGAGCTGCAGCAAGAGTTCGAGCAAGCACAGCATTCAATGCAGCCTGCCCCCAGTTGGCCACAATCCAGGCCTCACAGTAGGCCCCAATGCAAACCTAGCAGTAGACCCCAACATAGTCCAGAAGGTAGAGATACTGCAATAAGGGCTCGACCAAACACAACCTTCAGATAAAGATACTGCAGATGAAAACTCCAACCCCCAAAAAGGCACTCAGCAATGAGCCCTCCTCAAAACTGCCACTTTCTCCTTTTTGCATCAATTTCCTGGTTCCCTTCCTACCCCACAGCCAATCACAGGCTTTATAACCGTGGGCTGAACCATTTGGTCTAACTCAGTGTGGGGGAGGGGGGGAGGGGGAGGGGTTGAAAGAGGAAGAAGAGAAAAGATTGAGAAAAGGAAAGGTCATAGACCGTAACACCTTCCCCCCTTTAAAGAAGAAAACTTTACCCCAAGCAAAGTTTTCTTTTACAAAGGCAGATTAGTTCCAACATAGCATAAACGGTGCAGCAAACAAACAGCTCCATCTCATTGACATTGCATTTACTGGCATCAGGGCTGATGTACATGTGCATGAAATTATCTTGAGCTTGAGATAGAGCATGTGCCATGACATTATCTTAACCCAAAATATGCACAATTTTCAAGAGGTATGGTTGTACCAAAAGCCACCCCCCCCCCCGCCCACCCTCTCAATCGGAAAAGGCGTTGATTAGTCATCTTGAATTCCTCCAGAAAAAACCAGAGGATTGTGGTCAGTACATACCGTAACATCGTTTGAGCCATTCGTTACATAGATTTCAAAATGCTACAGAGCCAAAATCAGACTCAAGGCCTCTTTCTCGGTCGTAAAATAGGCCTTTTGATGTTTGTTCAGTTTTTTGGAGAAGTAACTTACTGGCTTTTAAATACGCAATGAATCATCCTGAAAGAGTACCACTCTAACACCAACATCGCTTGAGTCTATCGCCAATTTGAACAGCTTACCAAAAAATGGGAGCGGCCAACACTGGCTCATTGGCCAGAATAGCTTTCAATTTGTCAAAAGCCTTTTGCAGGATTCAGACCACACAAATTTTGCATTTTTCATAAGCAAGTTGGTTCGGAGTACCACAGGCGAGCTGTAATTCACACAGAATTTCCTGTAGAACCCGGACATATCACAACACCGAAGCAATTCTCGCTTATTGGTGGGGACAGGGAAATTAACAATCGCTTCGGTCTTGGCCTGTCGAGGTGATATTTGACCCTCACCAACATGACCTTGGTAGGTCACTCAAGCTTTGACAAATTCACTTTTCTTGAGGATTACAAGTTTGGTATCGGTAAGTCGAACAAATAGTTCTCGGAGATGTCTCAAATGGTCTTGCTATGTATCACTACAAAGTATGACATCATCGAGGTAAGCTACACAATTCGTAAAACCCATAGTAACCCAGTTCATTAACCTTTGGTAGGTAGCAGGTGCATTTTTTTCATCACAAAAGGCCTTACTTTACATTGATATAAACCATCCGGAGTCACAAAGGCAGAGACTTCTTTTGTCTGGTCAGTCAGAGGTACTTGCCAATAACCTTAAAGCAAGTCTATTTTGCTAACATAAGCAGCCTTACCTACCCTGTCTATGCAATCTTCGATTCTCGGGATGGGATACGAATCAGTGCGGGTTAACGCATTCGCCTTCCGATAGTCTATACAGAATCTTGCGGAACCATCGGGTTTTGATACGAGTACAATGGGTTTTACAAGTACAAAAGTACAAAAGTACAAAAGTGACCATAAAAGATAGGGTCTAGCTGCTCTGACTGTGTTCAATGATGTCATGCTCAAGCATATAATGTACCTCTTCATGAACCTTAGCTCACTTGTCAGGATTTAGCTGATATGGGTGTTGTTTGATTTGTCTAGCATTCCTTTGCTCATCATGGGAAGCCAATGAGGTGCACCCTGGCTCATTAGAACATAGATGGGCATACTCCCTAACTAGAGCAATAACATGAGATTGTTTATCGTCAGGTAAATGAGCTAATTTGGAGTCCGGATGTGTCAACACCTCCGAGTTCGATCGTTTAGCCCCTTAGGGTTCCCTCTCAGGTTCTTATAGAGCAACGCTGCCTGATTCACTGCAGTCAGTATCTTGATGGTTTATATGACCTACCAGATTAACTAGCCCCACTGGGTGGCCAAGGTCGGCATCACGCTCATAGTACTGTTTAAGCATGTTTCCATCTGTCATGGGTCCCTACCACGTAGTTCACATCACTCAGCTTCCTTTCGACCAAGTAGGGTCCGCCAAACTTTGCCAATAGTGGCTCCCTAGACAGAGGTAGTAAAACTAGCACTTTGTCTCCAGGTATAAAATTATGAGCTGTCACAATCTGGTCAAAACACGCTTTCATTACTCGCTAATATACTTTCAGATGTTCTTTGGCGACATTGCAGGCGTGGGCAAGTCTTTCCCTGAAAGTACATACATAGTCTAGAAGGTTGGGGTTCTCAGTTTCTTCGAGGAATCTCTCTTTTACTATTTTAAGAATGCCCCGAACCTCATGACTAAAATGTCAGATGTCAGAATGTCAGAATGTCAGAAGATGTCCTAAAAATGTCAGAAGAAGAGAGACCCAGACGTTGTGTATGTGAGCAGCACTGTATCCTCCAGTACCAAACTCAAGGCAAGATCATGGATCTGAAATGGAGGAGCTACAGTAAGAGTTTGAGCACGTACAGCATTCAATGCAGCCCGCCCCCAGTCGGCTCCAATGCAAGCACCAACAGTCAGCTTCAGGCAGGCTCCAACAGTAGGCCCCAACAATAAACCAGGTCCTAATTTTTGTTTTTACACACACACATATATATATATATATATATATATATATATATATATATATATATATATATATATATATATATATATATATATATATATATTCATGTGTAATATCTATCTGCCTTCGGAAACTGGCTTATGAGATCACAGTAAATGTAATAACATGAAACGTAAGAAAGTTTTTGTGATCTTGTAGATTCCTGATCATTTACCACTGCATTATGTAACCAATAATACTATCACATTATGTGACCAAAAATGTAATCGGAATATTATGGCTTACCTTTTAAGCAATCGGTTTCTTCCTAGTTTTGCTGGAAGAAAAGTCCTGTATTATGTCATCAAAGTCAGTTTGTTGCACCAGTTCTGATTCAACTGCCATCAAAGACAAGGCATTCAAATGCTTTTGATGCATTGTTGATTAGAGCTCACTTTTAATCCTTACCATCTTTGAAAACGTACATTCTCCTTTACAATTTCATCGGCTCCACAACGTACTCTCTAACAGCTCGGTCAGGAAAATTCTCAGAGCAACGTACACATTAGGGAATGTTGATTGAAGGTCGTTCTGCCTTACAACTTTCATCAATTGGGCAGGAGATTTGTCAGGCTCATCCTGAACAAAGAATTTAAACTGTACGAGTTCATCAGGAAAGTTTTGTTCAAAGTCATTGGGGTAAACTGCAGCAAGTTCAGAGGCTCGCTTTTGAATGTCAGTGATGTCCAACAAGGTGTTTTCAAACAGTACTCCAAAGCGAACATTCAGCAGTCTCGAGACATCCAGTTGGTGATTAAGACAAGCTTGTAACTGGTCGATTACAACACTGAAAGTCTCGATTCGAAATTTGTGGCTTCCCTCAAGTAAAATAGCAGGTTCTCCAGATTCATCTGCGAACATTTTACGTTTTCTGGTTCGAGTTAGATCATGTTGATATTTTTGTGAAGCATAACTTATAGCAGGAGCAGAATTTTCAAAATGTTGAAATTGATCTCGAAGGGAAGCCACAAATAATTCAAGTGTTTGCAATAACTGAACTGCTATCTTCAGGTCAATGTCACTCTTCTAAAACTGCAAGCTGGTCATTTTAAACTACTGAAGGACAGTGTCCCAAAACTGTGCCATAAAGGCCATTTCCAAATGCTCCATTATGCTCTGAAGTTAAGCCACTTCCAAATCGCATGTCATGTGATTGGTTCATATCTTTTGACAGGTTTTCCAGGGCTTGCCTAATTGTGTTATAGTTTGACAAAGAGCTCTTGCAGAATCCGTGTGGCTGCTCCATCATGTGTCTGATGGAGATTTGAGTGTCAAAATTGAGTGGCTTTCATCACTACGACAAACATGTTTCCAGTGATATGTAGATGCTACGCAGAAAGCATACGGTGATAACAGGAACCAGAAGAAATGAATTGCATTTGGACAGCTGTTGTTAATACTGTTAACTCCCACTTCATTCAACGAATGTGCAGCGCAAGGAACACAGTGAATAAGTGGGTTTAGTCGATTTAGATGTGCCTGCAGACGATTGTGTCATGCTGACATAGTGCTGGCATTGTCATATGATTGTCCATGACAATTAGATATGTTTAAATTCAAGTTGCTTATTATTTTAAGTACAGAATCAGAAAGGCTTGCACCTATATGACTCTCTAGTAGCTCAAAACCAATAAATCGCTCAACAATTTCCCCTTATGAATTGACAAATCTGAATATAAAAGTCAGCTGAACAACATGTGATAAATCTGGTATTGAATCTACAACAACTGAAAAATATTTGGCTTGTTGAAGTTCTAAAGCCATTTCTTATTTATTTTCTGCCCCATCAAATCAATGAATTCTTCACAGGTAGTTGACGACATACAAGTACTGCCTTTATCCTTCTGCCCAAATTTAGTAATGTGATCTGCCAAAAAAGAAACAAGTTGAGCAATCAACTCCAAAATCCCTAAATAGTTGCCATTATGTGATGAACCTAGCAGCTCATCGTGGCCTCAGATAGCAAGGTCATGCTCACTTAAGAACTTCACAGCTACAATACACTTAAGCACTTCTCTCCAATATTGAAGAACTCTGCCTGAAACTGCCGAGCTGGAGCTGCTTCAACAGTACCTGTTATCTTCGTACGCTGCAACTGTGCCAGCGTACAACTTTGGTGATCCAAGCTTTTCTCAGGTTCAGAAGCTCATTCGGAGTGATTCCAATTACTGATTCGTCTTTAATCAATAGTAATAAATGTCAGTGTGTGCATGTGTGTGTTTGTGCTTGTGTGTGTGTGTGTGTGTGTGTTTCATAACTCTAAAACCATGAAACCTAGCGGTCTGAAACTTTCCATGCATACTTCATGAGGTCCAAGGTGGTGCATGAATGGAAACTGGGTGTTTGGGTAAATTTAAACACTTCTTTTGAAGATAATTTAGGGGATGCTCATCACAAAAATAACAAAATAAGTCTTACCAAAATGGTGAGTCGCCATCTTGGTCAGCCCTCTGTCACATCACTGGGTTCTTAAGCCACCATTTTGTTTGACCTGCTCAAAAATGCCTTGCCTTGGAACCACAATCAGCTCTCATAGACTAATTAAAGTACATATTTAATCAAAATCTGCCTTAAGATTTAAGGATCAGATATTGTGGACTAAATAACTGTCATAATCTGGGGTGAAATATGAATATTTAAAGAAATTACCAATTCTTACAAGCCGGAAGGTGACAAGAGATTCGCGAGGATTGAAGCGCTGGATACGATGCTTTTCATTCTGACTGATCCACTGACGAAGATTCATTGCCAAGACGCATTGGTTCACATACAATTGTTCCTCTGCCTGGCAAGATTTTTCCTATTGCGTATTTTGCCAACTGGCACTCCTCATAAAAAATGACGGTAAATAGACACCCTATTTTTGAAGGACTACCATTTGAAAAATAATCGGTTTGCTGGTTTGTGCTGTGGAGCCTCACGTTGCAGACACACACACACGCACGCACGCACGCACGCACGCACGCACGCACGCACGCACGCACGCACGCACACACGCACGCACGCACGCACGCACACACACACACACACACACACACACACACACACACACGGAAAACCTGATAAACTTCTCTCAATGCTCTTGTTTGACCACATCTCCTGAGCCACACAATATTTTTCATAAGCCACGACCACTTTCTGACGCCACTCCCACTTTAAATAATAAATAATTGGAGCTGGTGTGTGGGTCGTGGAATCGTTTACGGTAAATAAATAAATAAATTGGAGGCGGTGTGGGTGGGGAATCGTTTACGGGAAATAAATAAATAATTGGAGGTGGTGTGTGGGTGGTGGAATCATTTTCGGTAAATAAATAAATTATCGGTTTGCTGGTTTGTGCTGTGGAGCCTCGCGTTGCACGCACACACACACACACACACACACACACACACACACACACACACACACACACACACACACACCCCGATAAACTTTTCTCAATGCTCTTGTTTGACCACACCTCCTGAGCCACACATATTTTTCATAAGCCACGCCCACTTTTCATCAACCACGTCTGCTTTCCCTAAGCTCCGCCCATTTTCCTAAGCCCCTCATAAAAAATGACGGTGAATCGACACCAGATTTTTGAAGGACTACCATTTGAAAAATAAAACCTCAATCAAAAATTGCTCGAGTAAAATTTTCTAAATATCTTGAAGTGTTTAATTCCGAAGTCTCGCTTCTCTACATTCAAAACTGAAGGACAAGTATTGAAAATACTGTACGTGGTTTTCCGGCCGCTGCACAGCAACGGGTGGTTACTAGGCAACGAAATTCAAATGCGCACATTCCTAACAAATACTGCACATGTCGGCAAAGTTTCATTGAAATTAGTTTGCTGGTTCGTGCTGTGGAGCCTCGCGTTGCAGACACACACACACACACACACACACACACACACACACACACACACACACACACACACACACACACACACACACACACACACACACACACACACACACACACACACACACAAACACACACACACACACACACACACACACACACACACAAAACCCGACAATAAGGGATATCTTGCATATATAGCGAATCCAATAACTAAGCGTATTCATGTATTTACTTTAAGCAAGCAAGGCTGTGATCACTCCTTCTCCATATTTACAAATTGCCAAAGGATTAAACGTAATTTTTATGCCTCCGCTGACGAAGTCGCCAGAGAAATTATGTTTTCGGGTTGTCCGTCCATCCATCCATCCATCCATCCATCCATCCATCCGTCCGTGCTAATTAAGCCCGCCACAGAATGTGGAAGGTGGTTATGTTTTCATCCCTGTCTGTTGGGTCGTCAAAATAGGTGACTTTTATTGTCAGTAATTCTATCTGTTTGTTTGGATGTTTGTTTGTTTGTCATCAGCATAATTGGTAGTAAACGTGGGCGGATTTTAACCAAACTCGGGTGGTAGGTACATCTTATGACCTTGTGCTTTGGAAATTGTGATGGTTGCTAGGGATGCTTTGGTTCCCCAGCAACAACCGAAAAACCTTCAAAATCCGTACCGTTCACGCGAAATCAATTCCGAAAGCCATTATCCCACGTAGGGTTATGAAATTTGGCACGAATGATCTACAGGTGATGCTCTATCGAATATATTCTGGTTTTGTGATATATGGAATACTTTACCCGCAGCGCGCCCCCTACAATTAGGGTATGCGTGAAAATTGGCGAAAATTGAAGGCCCCCTAGCGACCAGGTGAGTGCATCGATACGAATGAAACTTTGCAGGTTCATGGTACTCAATGAGTACTGCAACTTTGGCTCAGGACATATTGACCGATTTCGCTTAGATCAGGGGTCAAAGGTCAATTAGTGCAAAAAATCAATAGTATGCGAGAGCTGGAGGTGCCTTCGCGCCAAATGCTACTCCTCCGAGGGTTATGGTCGGATGGTCATGAAAATTCATACTAATCGTCTGGAATACATTGTACACAAACGATCAAGCTGGATTTTCGATTTAGATCTTTGTTCACCCACAGCACCCCCTCGAACTTTGGGGATTTCTGATCTCAAACCGCATTTTCGGTACTTTTCATTCAAATGGATACCGAGTAGTTATCAGTAGATGGAACTGGATGAGATTTGATATGCATAATCTTAAGGTGATTCCCTATCCGCTATATGACATCCATTTTGCTCTATATCTTATAGTTTCCATGCTCGGCGACCCATCACCGCCTACCGGCTTGTCTTTTTGTGTGTAAGATATCTCAAAAAGTTGTGAACGGATTTGAAATGAAATTTGGTGGGCAGGTTGATTGTGCAACAAGGAAGAACTGATTCAATTTTGATGAAGATCTGAATCCAGATGCGGATCCGATAATTTTTAAGGTGATTCTTCACCATTGAGAGATTAGGTGAAAAATGATATAGCACAATATCTCAAAACTTGAGGACGGATTCGGACGAAACTTGGTGGACAGGTTGGGTGTGTGACAAGGACAAATTGTTTCGATTTTTGTGAAGATCTGAATCCAGTTCCGGATTCAAGAATCTTTTCAGTGATTCTTCACCATTGAGAGATTGGGCTAAAACGATATACAGCACAATATCTCAAAAGTTGTGGACGGATTCGGACCAAACTTGGAAGACAGGTTGGGTGTGTGACAAGGATGAATTGATTCTATTTTGGTGAAGATCTGGGCCCGGTTGCTCAAAGCATCGTTAAATTTAATGATCGATTAGGCTTAATCGATCATTAAATTCCTTAACGATAGATTAGCATATGACAGGATTTAACAGTGTTGCTCAAAGGTTAAGAGGAATTTAATCGATCATTAAAGTTAACGATAGCTTTGAGCAACAGCATTAAACCTATTGTTAATTTAGCGATAGGTTTAATCGATCGTTAGGCTAATGATAGGTTTAACGATGCTTTGAGCAATCGGGCCCTGATCCGGATCTGGGCACGAGAATTGTTTTTAATGTCTAAAGTAATTCTTTACCATTGAGAGATGGGACCTAAAATGACATGTTGCATGATTTTTCACAAATGTATTGGACCTGATATGTTCTACTGGATCTGGGATTGTGTGGCAGAGGAATGCGCTCTACCGAGTGCCCTTCTAGTTTTCTCTTTCTCTGCAACCGCTTTTCCGATGGACACAAAATTTTCACCATAGGTGTGACTGCTCTTGAGGAATGTATTCATGGTAATTATGATGACAAATGTCACGTAGTGTGGCAGCCATCTTGGAAAAAAGGAAAAACTTTGCACCTCTGTATTTCTGAAAAAAATTGAAACTTGGCTCATGCTCATGCTCATGCCAAGTACTCTCCATGAGAAATGTGTGATTTTTTTGATGATGTCATAATTGCATGTCGAAGGATTCATCCGAATAGTATGAAATTTTTTGAAGGTCATCTTAGGCTAAATTGGATGGGGGGGGGGGAATTGATGACGTCATCGGTTGTGTGGTTTCACAGCCATGTTTTTTTTAAACATAAAAACCTTCAAAATCTTCTCTGAAATGGCTGAACAGATTGAGGCAAAACTTTACAGCTATGATCACCCGTTCATGAAGAACAAAAAGTTCTCCACTTGTGACGTCTTGGGTCACATGGTTTGACAGCTTCGATTTTTTTGAAGAATAAAACTTTAAAATTTTACTGCTCCAAAATGGCTTGATAGATCGAGAGGAAACTTCACCAACATATTCCCCAAACCTTGGAGATACCAGGGCGTTCACGAATAATTAATAGGTCACATGGTCTGGCAGCCATATTGGATTGAATAAAAATCTTGTAAAAACTATTTCTCTTGAACCGTTTCATCAGTCGACATGAAACTTCACAATTATCATCCAGTAATCTTGGGGAATATATGCTTTAAATTTCAACCTGCTCTGATGCATGGCATGGTCAGGTAGCCAGAATTATTAAATATTTTGAATCTCAGTTCAGGGATTTAAATCAAACTTTCTACAAGTACGTATAATGTTTTAATAATGTGGGTGGAGGCATATCTGGGAATGTTGAGACATCGACGTGTACCCTTCTAGTTTTTAATATGAAATAGGCAAAGCCGAGAAACGAATGAAACACGGTAGATTAAAGTTTCTTCTACCTCATTTTGGTCCTGGTATCAGCTCGAGCATGCGTTAAAGCAAACTAATTTTTTTATCTCCAGTTTGTTATCCTTGTTGTCATTATTTGTTTCTAGTCTACAGAAGTTTCGTTCGTTCAGTAAAGTATCAGGAAATGAAAATTGCTTTTCCTTTTATTTTGCCGAATGGACCCAAACATGGTGCCTTGGACAGTTTCTTCTTCTTAATTTTGGTTCCAGTATCGGCTTGAGCGTGCTTTAAACACAATTTTTATCTTCCAAACATTCATCGTGACCAGTCGAGTTGGGGACATGTATTGCAACGGAATTCTTGCCCTTGCTATTATTTGTTTTGTCATGATACTCTTAAAAGTTTTATTTGTAATGTAGGAGTAATGTGTTAAATTGGTGGTTATTGATATTGCAAATGCTGTGAGTTATAAAATTAAAAAAGAGCATATTTAAATGCAGATATTATTATTGTTGTTATTATTGTTATTATTATTATTATTATGAAGATGCTCCCTTCCCCTTTTTTCAGAAAATGAGATGCAATCAGGTAGCGATACTTTGTGTGCATGAGAAATCAACCCTCCTACACCTCAATGTGAAGTTTTACCTGACACTGACAGGTAGTAGGAGGAATTATCCAAAATGATGTTTTCCAGTGAAACATTGTAAACAAAGAGCTGTAATTGAGTTATTGGTGGCAGAGAATCAATCAGTGGATGAAATTCACAAATGTCTCAAGAAGGTCTCCAGTGATGACACAGTGGATTGAAGTACCGTCGGCCACTGGGTAAAGAAGGTAAAGACATCAGAGGAAGGAAAAATCTTCCTTTCTGACCAGCCATGCAGCGATCGGCCAGCCACAGACATGACACCAGACATCATGCAATGTATGGATGACATGAAGTAGCGGGATCGACGCAGCACTTCAAGAAAACTATTACAGGATTTGAAAATCAGTACAGTCAGTGTGAGTAGCATAATTATCGACAGTTTGGGGTATTCAAAGGTTTGTGAGAAATTGGTGCCTCGACAACTGATACCCGTACACAAGAATCGGAGAAAGGACATTTGCTCTGAGTTGCTTGGAAAATTGGAGGCAGAGTGAGGAGGGGCGTTTTTATCATGCATCGTCACAGGTGTTGAAACATGGATTCATCTCTCTGAACTGGAGGTAAAGCGACAATCTCGAGAGTGGCACACCAGAACTCCCCACAGAAAAACAAGTTTAAAGTTGTTCCTTCTTCAGGCAGTGGTAGCTACCATCTTCTGGGATATGAAAGGAGTTATCCTGGTTGACATCAAGCCTAAACGACAGATAATAAACTCAGAGGCCTACGTCGAAGCCCCGAAGAAAATGAAGGTTCATTTGCGCGGAGTCTGACCTGACATGGACAAGACGTATTGCTGCATCAGGATGATGCACCTCCCCACACAAGCTTGCGGACCAGAGAGACCATCACCAAACTGGAGTGGTTGCTACTGAAACCTCCACCATACAGCCCGATGTAGTGCCATCAAATTATCATATTTTAGGAGCACTAAAGGATGCCTCATGTGGACGAAAATTTGATAGTGATAACGGTGTCATGTGTCAAGTGAAGAAATGGCTCCAGCAACAAGAAGAACAATTTTACGGACAGGAAATGCTTGCACTTGTTTCCCGATGGTGTAAAGCCATTGATAAGGATGGAGATTTTGAAGAACATGAGGGTATATTGTCAGATTATGTATTAACATTTTGGTGATGTTTCATGCCCTTGCATTAAAATTCGGCTGAGAATAAAATATTGGGGTATTACTCTTTTGGAACAACCCTGGTATCAAAATTCCTCTTTCGAGGTGTCCTCAAACATACTTCAAAGATGAATACAGAGCCTAAGCATTAAATATGACCGAGTGTAGTTAATGTTTTCATATCAACAAATCTTCTTTCATAGAAAATGAGAGACTTGACTTTTAATGAGTGGCATTTTGTAATTCGACGATGCTGATGAATCGGACGCTTCATCAAATGATTTGATAATTTATGGAGAATGCAATGAGGAACTCGTTCAATTTTTTCATCATTCAAAATAAATCTGAATAGTAAATATCTGGATTTTTTTTGTTTACATAGTGAAGGCTCGTGTAAGAGGTAGAACACAGAATGGGTCAGCACGCAACATAACAAACGGAACAGCAGAAAGAGAAGGGGGGGAATGCCAACAGCAGGGAGGAGGGATAAAATAGACAGAGGCAGACAAGGGATGCAGGTAAGAATGATGGGTAAAGGAGAATGCAAGGGGTGGACTGGATGGATACAGTCGCAAAATTTTGGGAGGGGGTTTAATAGGCGTCGAAAAGATAATGGTTTTTAATCGGGAATGATCTGAGATAGTGGTGAACAGCCATCTTGAAGACCTGGAGGGAAGAATGTGATTGAAGAGAATGTGGAAGTTGATGAGACAGGTGGGGAAAAAGGAGGAACGAATGAGTGGAGGTGAGCAGTGATTCTGGATTTTGAGAGTTTCATCAGAAGGGAGTTGCAGTCTACTATTAGTTGTTGTTGTTGTTGTTGTTGTTGTTGCTGCATGTTTATCACAACTGATAAAAGTATCCTTTGTCACTCATGTGAGCACTTGGAACTGGTAAATCCACAGTTTGTTCAGATCAAGGTCTCATTATCACCCAATTCATTACCCAACTCTGTCTCTTTATGTCTTGTATTCAGGATATCAATGTTCAGCCACTTATCCAGTCTAGATTTTAAAATTAACATTCAAAATTAAAGTGTAAAATCAATGCGCATTCTTCGAAAATCAAAAGGAAGAAACCGGCACAAATCTAAACTTGCTTCATGCATCCAGTACACTACAACCACGAGATGGTGCTATAAACAAGAAGGAAGAATGTATAACACAAAGGAATACACAAGAACTGCTTTGGTATGGCATGGAGGATTGTTCATGCATGTACAACTTGCAGACTGCTCATAAATCACAAGTGGTACATGAATCACAGTTTGGTCACTGCAGGATTAAATCTTCACTAACAGTGCCAAAATAGGTCTAATTTACCCAGGACACACACACACACACACACACACACACACACACACACACACACACACACACACACACACACACACACACACACACACACACACACACACACACACACACACACACACACACACACACACACACACGCACACGATTGGTCATTCTGACTGGCTCACTGCTGCTTTTATCAAAACTAGCACATAAGACCCCATCGCTTTGCTCATGGGATTACCAATCTTTGCTGCGATGGCTAATCTATAGAGCAAGAACAACAAAGGATTTCTGGAACATCCTGTCCTCCATGCAGGAATGACCAGTTTTGCCATGTGTGCCCATGTATACCCATGCACAAACCGACCTTTATTATTATTATTATTATTATTATTATTATTATTATTATTACTTACGAAATCTAAAGATTTCATAAGTATATTGATGACTTCCGTCATCTGTTTGTGTGTTTGTTTGTGTGTGCGTTTGTGTGTGTATTTGTTTGTTTGTAGGCACGATAACTCGAGAACAGAAGAAGCTGCTAATGTCAAATTACACCACGTGATTCAGGAGGGTGATGGTTAGTGCTGATTAGATTTTGGTCAAAATCGGTCAAAGATCAAGGTCACAGTGAGGTCAAACATTCGATTTTTGATGGTTTGGTGCAGAATCATCATAGAAACTTCTGGTTTGCGTCGCTACCTTCTCTAGAGGCAGCTTTTATTAGACAAGGTCAGAGGTCAAGTTGACGATTTCGTAAGTACCAGTCTATGACTGCTTGTTTGTTTGTTTTTTTTTGCATCACAAACCTTCCCGGGAGTTCCCTGAATCCACCGTCATTGGATTCATTGAAATCCATTAATCCACTCTCAAGTTATAACGTGACAAATAGACAAACAGACAAGGCTCCATTTAAAATATAGATTCCACAACAAACTAAGCAGATTTCAGGAAGTGCATAGCAAATGTACAATTCACATTTCAGCGTTTTTGATTTGCATTCTTAAGTTAAAAAGCCAAAGCTTTTTGCTTTAAAAAAAACAAACAAAAAAAAACATTCAGTGGATTAATGGTTAAGACGTTTCTGCTCTGAGTTTGGGAGGTTGGGGATTCGAATCCCAAATGAGTCATACCAAATAATTTTATGTTGTCATGTGCTGCTTTGTTTGTTGACGCTGAGTATTTAAAAAGATGGAGCACAGACAACAACAACAACAACCATCGGTTGGCAACATTGTGCAGGCTTTGATGAGCTTCCAGGTTTCCTCCTGCATTTAAGTGTTTAAAGGAAATGATTTTATTATTATATCATTATTATTATTATTATTATTACTTGGCAATTTTTTTATATTTTTTGACAAGTATGTTGATCGCCTCCGCTTGATTTTGTTTGTTTGTGTGTGTGTATTTGTGTGTGTCCGCTCGCCTCCAGCCCAAACCGTTCAACCGACCGTTCTGAAATTTCCAGAGATTAATGTCACCAACACTGCGACGGTTCCGCATTGAAATTTCGTAAAATTCGGTCGACCAAAAAGGTCCACATAGGCCAAAAGGCCAATTTGAGCCAAATTTTCTAAAATCTTCCAATTTCATCCGATTGACTTGAAATTTGAACAGGATTTGCATATCAGGGCAGTGAATTCAACCACCTATTACTTTTGAGGTTAGCTTGGTCAAAAGGTCAACATATGCCATAAGGTCAACCCAAATAGGCCAAATTTTGAAATTGTTTCTAAAATTGTCAATTTTCATCCGATTGACTTGAAATTTGAAGAGGTTATATATGTTAGGTCACTGAATTCAAGCACCAATTATTTTGGAGGTCTACATCGGCCAAAAGGTCAACATAGGCCGAATTTATAAAATTGCCAATTTTCATCAGATTCACTTGAAATTTGAAGACAATTTGCATATGAGGTCGATGAACTCAATCACCTATTCATTTTGAGGTCAACATCGACCAAAAGGTCAAAATAGGTCAAATTTCTGAAATCCTCAATTTTCATCCAATTGACTTGAAATTTGAAAAGGATTTGCAAATTAGGCAGCTGAATTTAACCAACTATAATTTTTGAGGTCAACATAGGCCAAATTTCTAAAATCCTCAATTTTAATTCAATTAACTTGAAATATGAAGAGCATTTGCAAATCAGGTCACTGAATTAATCCACCTATTAATTTTGAGGTAAACATAGGCCAAAAGGTCAAAATAGGCCAAAAGGCTAATTTGGGACAAATTTTCTAAAATCCTTAATTTTCATATGATTGGCTTGAAATTTGAAGAGTATTTTCATGTCAGGTCGCTGAATTCAACTACCAATTAATTTTAATGTCAAAAGCTCAACACAGGCCTAATTTCTAAAATTGATAGATAAGGCCAAAAACTATATATATCTCACAATGTCTCAAAAAGTTGTGGACGAGTTATGACAAAACAAGGTGGATGAGTTGAATAGGTGACAAGAACAAGCGGATTGTATTTTGGTTTCGACACAGCCCATCAGTGGGATACGAAATGTGAACCGTTCCACCTGGCAGAGGTATGCGCATCCCGAGTGCCATTCTACTTTGTGCTGTTTTGCCAAGTTGTCACTCTGAGTGATTTTTCATTATTATTGTTATTATTATTTATTATTATTATTTACTAATATTAATATTATTATTATTATCGAACAACCAGGAGGAGAGAAGAATAAATGAAACCCGTAAATGACATGAGAACATAAAGCGCTTTGGCAAATACTTGTAACTATAAACCAAAAGGGCCCACAGTTGACCTCGGCCTGAACATCGAACTTAGAGATGCAACAAGTGAGACATACAATTTGGTACTCAGGAAGAGCTATTTAAAAAGAGATTTGGCAGATTAACTAGATACATCTTCAATGTGGTCAACAAAGGAAGGTAATCAGCAAGTTTAATCAAAATTTCAACCTTCATACTCAAGTAATAGCAACTATGACTGTTTTTGACTTTTTGACACCACAAATACCCACCTAAAATTATGTTGGGGGATGTCACACAAACCCGATAATGGCCACCATAAGGAAGGTTTTTGCAGCGTTTCATGAAAATCCCATCAATGGCTTTGGAGGAGTTGAGTAATGTTAATGAGAGTAAAAGGAAGGATGATGCACCATGAAGATAAGATATCGTTTTATGTCCACTAGAGAGAGGCCAGCTGGACATTCCGGGTGTGCTCAATTAAAAAGAGCAGCAGAATTAGATGAAAAATGCGATTTACCATGTATGATAAAACAAGTGTCATTCTCAATTTTAACTTCCTGCCAAATTCCATATCAGATAAACAAATCAGGCAGCATGTGTATTTATATAGCAGCACTCGTGAATGTAGAAGTGATATAATGTAGATATCGTTTTTTTCATAATCTTAAACATGTACACAAAACCCAAAGTGATCCGATGCAAAATCATTTTTGGATTTCTGGAAGTGTTTGTAGCTGACCTGGCATTCTAATTTCAGTTTTTGCTCCTTCTGGAATGCCAGTGTGCTCGTGAGGACGGTGGATGTATAGCAGAAACAATGTTGAATCATTTTCTCATCCTCTTGAGAGAAGCTGAAAAATATAAACAACACAGCGGAATATCTCAGTTGGTAGTCTGCTCACAACTAAGGCATCTAATCTAGGTTCGATTCCTGAAGTAGTTAGACTTGATAATGAGGGGTACTGTGTATTTGAGCTTTGTGTACTTAAGGCCCAATGGGGATATAAAACCAGTTGCCTTGTCTGCTGCATTAGGTCGTGCGAAGCTAGAAATGTCGCTGTATCATTCCAAAACAATACGCCATCACGTGTGGGTCCTCTGGCCAAACACCTGCAGTAGCTCATGGAGTATTTGGATGTGGATATGGTATAAACATCATGGATCAAATAGACTTCACCTCTGCCTGACGCACGTTACATAACGAAGCATTCTTTTTACCATTACGCATCGATTTAAAATGAATAATTAATCAATTCACTTTCTACATTTCATATCAGAATGGCTTCGAGCCAACCCATTTCACTAGATAACTTGGAATATCAAAATGCGTAATTTTCAATGCTGGAGTGAGTGAATCACCAGCAAAATGGATCTCGCTCTGTCTCTGTCTCTCTCCCTCTCTAAGCATTGTTGTTGTTCGAACTGCTAAAAATATAGATTTACTTTTCCAAGAAATGGTTACATTTCAGGTACCAAACTAGTGCATTTGCTAAACTTTTACTGACATGGTAGTATAAACAATGGATTGTAGACTCCATAATGAATCTTGAATACCAATGTGGTGGATGTGAGTCTCTCAGCCTTCAGTTTGATGATACGATGCAGCGACTCTCCCCCTCCCCGAAGGGGGGCACTCCCCCCTCCCCCACCCCTGACCTCATCAGGAGATCTAAAGATGGAATTCTCGTCAAATAAAAAAGATATCTACATCATTTGAAAGCTTAAAATGAAATCTGAGTGATGATATTTTTGCTCGTGCTCCCATAAGAAATGGTAGAATCGTACTGCATTGGTTTGTAATAAATGCACATAATGCACGTATACACTCCAATTACCGCACCTCACACCCAAATTGTGCATCATGTTAAAATGTCTGCAACATTTCCTGGTTGGATTGGGCAAGTATTTATATGATGCAGCACATACGTTGGCGCAGAAAGGCGTTTTGAACATTGCAGCACCACATTATGTCTCCGGCTTGTCAATTTGTCGATGATCTATTTGTTTCCTCTGAAATTGTGTCTCTGTTTGTATTAAAAAAAAGAATACATCAAAGGGGAAGCATTAAAAGGGTTTAAATAGTGCACATTCGTATCATAAATATTTATTTAATGAGAGTTTAGTTTTTAAATGTGAAATTTGCTTTGAAAGGTGATGAACTCTCTCCAGGCTCTGTTCACTGCTTGAGCAGCAGGTTTGGCACAGATTTATTTATTTTTTACCAGTTTTGTGATTGTGTGAATGGCATCACTAATCAAAAACCTACAAGTTTTGTCCTGCCTTGGCTACAAAATACTGTACTGTATTGTACTGTACAGTATTTCATCATCGCAGTTCAAGGAGCAGTACAGTTGCTCATTATAATCAAGTTGCTATTATTAATGCCACTCGATTTTCATATGCTTCTTCCCCTGCTCTTTTACTTCCTGCTTCAAATTATTTGTTTTGACTTGTTAAGCACAAATCTTAATATCAAACCGAGCACAAACTGAACAATCTCATGCCTCTGCTCCACTACACTTGTTCCTTACCAATTAGAGTCAAGCTCAGAGACTTCTTGCTGTGTACACACCTGTCAATGTGCCCAGCTGGTACCTCCTGTATCGACATTTGAAGCCAGGAAAAGGATTTGACTACACTGCAGGCATTCGTTGCCTGACATTTCACGATATGTTGCTCACTGTGACACTAATTGGGATCACGTGTGGGTTCGCAGCAGGTCAATACCCTCCAGGACTAAGATAGCGTCACGGGGATCCGTAGCGCAGGATGTGTGCTGGCGAGGGCAGTTCGCTTGGCGCAAACCCTCCGTTGGACTTTTGGTTCTGGCATGTTCGAAATGTGAGCTGACAACAAAAAGGATCGGAGGATGAAGTCAATTTCAGGGTCATCTGGTTCGCCCAGGTCGTGCCCCACCTTTGTCCATGCAGCTTGTTGAAGGCGCAAGCGAGGGCGACCACCTGCCCGGTTGCCCGGCTCAGCACCGGCACGCACAGCATGGAATGCACTGGAAAATCCAGTTGACTGCTCAGCATCTGCTGCACATCCTGCCACAGCCATTAATATAATTTCATATGCTTTGCTCTCCATAAGAATAACAAACAAACAACTTTAAGATAAATGAAGTCAGTGTTGCAAGCAAAATTTAAATGACAGAAACTTGATTCGATCAGAGAAATGTGACAACCCCTTACAAAAGCCAAAGTATCCTTTTTAGTGCAACTTCCTCTGCCACGTTCTGGCCAAAGAAATATTTCATAGGAATGTGTGACAAATTTTACACCGAGAACCAGCAGAAGTGTCAAAGCTTAACACAAATGAGTATCAGGTAAAATGTACAGGGAAATGCAGGAAACTTGAACTTGCTAATGGATAAGTTTATCACAAGAGAGCTTATTATATTTACATATTATATAACTTGCAATAATTTAGAATCGGTGGTCATGTAATTAGCCATAAACATACTTTAAAGAGTGCCTGATGCTTGTGGAAGAGCTTGTTCACCTATTACATGAAGGACACTTGAATAGATAAACCACAATATGGATGGAATAATGGGCATTAAACGTTTTCAAATCGTCAGTGGGGAATAAGGGGAGCTGTGCTTGGAATAGATCTACTTTTTTTTTCCAATGAAAAGAGATGAACTTGGAGGTTGAAAGAAAAAGCAGAAATTATATAAAGGAGTTGTCGAAAGTTGACAGACTTGCATCGACAGATATAATTCTGCTGCTATAGGAATAATGCGACAATATATAAACTATACAAGTTTGGAGACGGCGATGGTTCACGATCAATGTACACGGTTCACCTTTTATATTTTTTGACCTTCGAGGGGATGCCACGGGCAAACTGGCGGGAATCGGGAAAAACGTAAATGATGAAAGTTGTAGTACTCGAAGAGCACTACTTGCATACCAACTTTCATTCGAAACAGTTGAAAAGCCGAGGAGCTCGATGCCCTATTTATTGATTTTTTTGACATTTTCTAAGTTCGTGAACTTGTGACCTTGACCTTGGGACGAAAATGAAAAATCGAGCTCCGTGGGGCTATGCAGGTGCCATTGGGCTAACCAAATACAGAAACCACTGCCAGATTCGACAAACACCCTCGGAGAAGATGCAACTTGAAACCGGCTACCCCCTAAAAACACATGTTTTTTGGGTGTGGCTCCACCCATAATGGGCGCACCACGCCCATTTTCAGGAAAACACAACTAGATCATGATATAAACCTCCCACCCAAATTTTATCAGGATCAGATCAAAACCCACGGAGCTATGTTCTGGACAGGCAGACAGACAGACAAGCCGGTAGGCGGACATGGGTAGGCGATCAAGTCGAATTTAGTTGTTTTTCAGCCGTTAATAGCCAACAAAAGCGTCTATAGCAACGGTTCTTTCTCACACATAACTAGGACATACCATGAACCTACCATACCAGTTTCATGTATATCTGACTCATAGTCTCTGAGATATAATGAACTTCGTTTTTTTTTTTTTTTTCGACCAGGGTTCATTCAAAGTCTATCTTCTCTGACAGTTTTCATATGATTCGGCTGGAAATTTTGACAATATGGCTGAATGTACTGCTCACAATCACTCATGGCCCGATTTTTGATTTTCGAAAAAATTAATTTTTTATGATTTTTCAAAAATTTCAAAGTCCCGTTGCTAGGCAACAGTGGTGTCCATAGCAACGGTTCTCATTTACACACAACTAGGTCATGGTATGAACCTACCAACCAAGTTTCATCGAAATCGCCATTGTATTAACGGAGCACTGGACCGAACAGACATACATACAGACAGACAGACAGACAGACAGACAGACAGACAAACATATCGACGGAAATACTGATAATAAGGGTAGATTGGATTGATGACCCAACAGACAGACAGACAGACACACACTCATCACAAATACAGTGGTCACTTACTGAATCGTGAACCAATAAGGGCACTTGGTAGAGTACATACCTCCACCACGCAATGCCTGATCCATGACAATATAGCTGGCCCACTACATGTTTGAAATATCATGCTAAACAGTACTAAATCGTTTTTGGCACTACCAATGGTGAAGAATCACTTTAAAAATCAAATAATTCTCGTATCCAGATTCAGATTCGGATCGACACCAAAATCGAATAAAGTTGTCCTTGTGACACACCCAACAAGTCCACAAAGATTCATCCAAATCCGTCCACAACTCTTTGAGAAATCGTGCTCGATATCATTTTCGCCCGATCTCTCAATGGTGAAAAATCACATAAGAAAATAAATAATTCTCGTATCCAGATTCGGATCTTCACCAAAATCAAAACATTTTATCCTTGCAACATACCCAACATGTCCACCAAGTTTCGTCTGAATCTATCAACAACTTTTTGAGATATCATGCTATATATCATTTTTAGCCCTATCTCTCAATGGTGAAGAATCACTTAAAAAATTCTGGTAGTCGGATTTGGATCCGGATCTGGATCTTCACCAAAATCCAATCAGTTTGTCATTGTCAAACACTCAACCTGTCCACAAAATTTCAACCGGATCCGTCCCCAACTTTTTGAGATATCCTGTAAACAAACAGACAAACAGACAGGAAGGGGTGAAAACATGACCTCCTTCACCTTCGGTGGCAGAGGTAATAATCCAGATATGACATTCGATTCGATTCTGAGTCACAGCATCTCAATCTATTTGCTCAGATGAAACTCCAACAAAAGGGCCAACCCACTAGATTTCAATGAATACTTTGTGATAAATGCTCATCTCAAAAGATTAAAATCTGGATCTTTCTCTTTCCCAATTAGTTAAAACGTGACTGTTTCTAGATTACAGGTTTCCTTTCTCCACCTTCTGAGTCCAATTAACCTTTATCAATAAGCTTTGGTCTCGTGTATATATGTTTAGCCACCGTCTTACACTTTTCTCTTTCTCTACACCTATTGATTACATATCTTAATGAGTCTTCCGTACATCTACAATTATTTTTTAATTCTTCTTCTTCTTCTTCTTCTTCTTCTTCTTCTTCTTCTTCTTCCTTATTCCATTTTTACATGGGTCACCACAAAGCTGGTTGATCACCCTTCTCCATCAATTCCCATCAATCACCAATTATTCTACCAATCCCACAACTTCTAAATCTCTCACCACCGCATTCTTCCATCTGCTTTTCAGCCTTCCTCTTTTCCTTCTTCCTGGCAATCCCATCTCCATCACTCACCTCACTACATACTCTTTCACCCTCCTCATCACATGACCAAACGAATTCAATCTCCAATTTAATGGTATTTAAATTGGAAATTGAATTGGTTTGGTATCGTAATATTTTCCAATTGAAAAAGAATATCAATAATGATGTTTAAAAATAGTAATATTTTCCAATTTTCTTTCATATATCCAAAGATAAATAAAGATAACAATACAAAATATGTGGCAGTAATTTTATAGTGAGGGTATTTATAATCATTCATTAGGTGTGTTTGGGAGATCTTACATTGTCTGTATCCACCAGGAATGCACTTGTTTTCTCTTCCACAAGCTTCTCCATGAGTCCTGAACCTAGCTTTCTCACAAACCGAGGAAACATGGATTCAGACAAGCTGCTCTGAACACTTCTTTCAGACACTCAACCAAAAAACAAAAACAGTGCAACATATTAGAGTAGGGAAAGAGCTCACATAAATGTTATTCATTTACATTTTCAATCAATACCATCATTCAGTGCAGTTAAATGTCCATGGCTCATGTTTGGAATGGCATATTAGGTGGTAACTTGGAAAATATTGAGAACAGAGCCACGATGCTGCAACAGAACACATATATGATTGTGGACTCCTTATTGCTCCGTACATTTATGGGAGCATCAGGATGCTTTTGACGGGTTCGCGAATGTTTTCGTACCAAAGAGTTGATGCTGCAATGGTCACTACTCCATCACAAGGTGATAACGAAGCAGCCCTCCACCAGGGTATAAATGTAATATGGAATAGGCAAAGCCTAGAAGTGAACGTAGAATTCTTCTTGCATTCGATGCTGCAATTTCTGGTTACTTCGGCCTTGGATTCGGGATCAGCGATCAAATAATGTAAATCACGATTTAAAATTATTTTTTGATGATGCGGGAGATATCTTTATGATAATAATAATACCTCAACATTACCTTCACAACAACAACTACACCGCCTACAACAGGCTCTCATCTAAAAAAATTAATATAACCTCAACATTACCTTCACAACTACACCACCCAGAACAGGATCTCATCTGAAAAAAAAATCCTCAGCATTACCTTCACAACAACAACTGCACCGCCCAGAACAGGATCTCATCTAAAAAAATTAATATTACCTCAACATTACCTTCACAACGACATCGACACTGCCGTAAAAAGGATATCATCTAAAAAAATTTAATATTACCTCAACATTACCTTCACAACAACAAGTACACCGCCTCGAACAGGATGTCATCTAAAAAAATTAATATTACCTCAACATTACCTTCACAACAACTACACCACCAAGAAAAGGATCTCATCCAAAAAAATTAATATTACCTCAACATTACCTTCACAACTAACCACCTAGAACAGGATCTCATCTGAAAAAAAAAAATCCTCAACATTACCTTCACAACGACAACAACACCATCTAGAACAGGATCTAATCTAAAAAAATTAATATTACCTCAACATTACCTTCACAACAACAACTACACCGCCCAGAACAGGATCTCATGTAAAAAAATTAATATTACCTCAACATTACCTTCACAACTACACCACCCAGAACAGGATCTCATCTGAAAAAAAAATTAATATTACCTCAATATTACCTTCACAACGACATCGACACTGCCGAAAAAAGGATATCATCTAAAAAAATTAATATTACCTCAACATTACCTTCACAACAAGAAGTACACCGCCTCGAACAGGATGTCATCTAAAAAAATTAATATTACCTCAACATTACCTTCACAACAACTACACCACCAAGAAAAGGATCTCATCTAAAAAAATTAATATTACCTCAACATTACCTTCACAACTAACCACCTAGAACAGGATCTCATATGAAAAAAAAAATCCTCAACATTACCTTCACAACGACAACAACACCGTCTAGAACAGGATCTCATCTAAAAAAATTAATATAACCTCAACATTACCTTCACAACTACACCACCCAGAACAGGATCTCATCTGAAAAAAAAAAATCCTCAACATTACCTTCACAACAACAACTACACCGCCTAGAACAGGATCTCATCTGAAAAAAAAAATCCTCAACATTACCTTCACAACAACAACTACACCGCCCAGAATGGAATCTCATCTAAAAAAATTAATATTACCTCAACATTACCTTCACAACGACATCGACACTGCCGAAAACAGGATGTCATCTAAAAAAATTAATATTACCTCAACATTATACCTCAACATTACCTTCACAACAACAACTACACCACCAAAAAAAGGATCTCATCTAAAAAAATTAATATTACCTCAACATTACCTTCACAACAACACCACCGAGAAGAGGATCTCATATGAAAAAAAAAAATCCTCAACATTACCTTCACAACAACTACACTGCCTAGAACAGGATCTCATCTAAAAAAGTTAATATTACCTCAACATTACCTTCACAACTACACCGCCTAGAACAGGATCTCCTCTGAAAAAAAAATTCCTCAACATTACCTTCACAACAACAACTACACCGCCTAGAACAGGATCTCATCTGAAAAAAAAAATCCTCAACATTACCTTCACAACAACAACTACACCGGCCAGAACAGGATCTCATCTAAAAAAATTAATATTACCTCAACATTACCTTCACAACTACACCGCGTAGAACAGGATCTCATCTGAAAAAAAATTCCTCAACATTACCTTCACAACAACAACTACACCACCTAAAACAGGATCTCATCCAAAAAAATTAATATTGCCTCAACATTACCTTCACAACTACACCGCCTAGAACAGGATCTCATCTGGAAAAAAAAAATCCTCAACATTACCTTCACAATGACAACTAAACCGCCTAGAACAGGATCTCATCCAAAAAATAATATTACCCCAGCATTACCTTGACAACTACACCGCCGAGAACAGGATCTCATCTCAAAAAAATAAACACTAGAAGTGAATGTAGAATTCTTCTTGCATTCACTTCTGACTTTACCTATAACTTGTTCATAACTGTATACGCAATTTCTGGTTACTTCGGCCTGGATTCGGGATCAGCGATCAAATAATGTAAATCACGATTAAAAATTATTTTTTGATGATGCGGGAGATATCTTTATTAAAATCAGTGGAGGAAATATACACCATGTCTGATATTTGGGTCTTTCATGTCTCCCAAATGCCTTTATCTCCCGGTATGCATCATTCCCCATGACAAAAACCAGAAGCAAAAAAAAAAACCGGAAACAAAAAAAAAAACCGGAAGCAAAAAAAAAAAACCGGAAGCAAAAGGGTCATAGCCAATGACACGGATTCCAAATTGCCAAGGTATTGTGTTGTTGTTGTTGTTGTTTCCTATTCTCTCATGTGCACATGTGAAGTATGAAGCTCACTTCGTTCGCTATAATTTTGCCAGGGTGTCAGCATACTTGTTTCAAAAGAAAGTGTATGAGCCTTACTCTTCACAAGCAAATAAAACAGATGGACAGCCAGCTTAAAACCCTTTCTGAAAGATACCCCATCCCTGTATCCATCGATGCATTGTCATGCCTTTGAAACGCCAGGATTACAGTTGTGAAGCTAATCAAACCAACACTAGACAACACAAAGAAAGGCAAGTATGCTACCGTGAGATATTCTGTCAGACTTTATTGGTTGGCTTACCGGGAAACTAATGTCTTCCTCCAAAATTTTATCCCCAACGACCTGGAAAAGACAAAACAACAAGAAAGGTTCATAATAATGCTTTAAAGCAGATATCAGGGTTTCAATCAAACAATGAGGCATGACTTATCTTGTCCATGTGCATGTAGTAATGGCAGTTGTAATACAGTTTTTGAATTTCTCAATCCAAGCTCAAAACATTATTGTAACTGTTGTGATTTCAGACATAGTCATCATAAAAAAATATGCAAGTGAACTGTCCTTGATACCAGACAAAAGTCAGAAACTCAACAGAGTTTCTCCGAGAAGAGAACCAAATTATAGAAGAAACAGTGTCACAATCAGAAAATATGATAGGATGTCAAAGAACTAAACATGAGAGTTTGAAAGCTCTCGAATATTGGTTTAACAAAGCAGAGAAAATAAAATTTGTTGGTTTTTGATCAAATATATGAACAAATGTATTTCCACCTTGGTCAAACTCCTTTGCACCATATGCAGGTTTTTATTCCAAGTTAGTATAACTAAGTGGCAATTCCCTGCTCTACTTGCCTGGCAGGACAGGAGTTGCGTTTCCTCTGAGAAGAGAAGCAGGCAGCAGCATGATGAGTCAGTCTCTCTCTGGAGCTATAATCAGTTCGGATGAGAAGAACAGTACAAAGACAATAGTTGGTAAAGGATGGAAATAAACTACGAAGTGGAATACGGAGCAACAGGAGGGCAGAGAAGTAACTCAAAGGCAGTTATCTCACAGGACCGATGTTTCATCCAAAACAAGTTAAAGAAGAAAACAGGACGATGTAGTGTAAATTAAATATACCAACAGTAATATGGTCATGCACCTCCAGGGAGCAGTTTGCAACAACCCAAGGGAAGAGCTCTGAATAAAGTGAGCTCAAATGGCACAATCGAGTCGATTGGAAACCCATTCTCTTCACCTCCAAAAATCCAAGTTCTTCCCTTTACCTAAAGGGGGCACAGCATCTGCGGAAAGATGCGCCGCCTAGAAATGATGCTATTTGTGGGATGAACTCATAATTGACTCCCAGCCCATATGTGCACGTGATACAACTACAAGTCCTGATTCAACCAATCAAGTGTGTTAGCTCAGGCAAAGACTAATTTGAACCAGCTATAGAAAGCAGACACCAAAATGCATATTCACATGTCGAGTCTGTCTTAAGGCTGTGTGGGGGAAAAATTTATATTAATGTATTTTAAATTGAAACAAATGGAGTTTCAGAAATGTAACTTTTATGCTGCAAATAGAATTTGCTGTCATTTCTGGCCAAAAGACTTTTGCCCTAAATGATAAGAAATGTGTTGTTCTGGAGCAGAGTGACCGAGCTGATAAATGAACCTTTGCTTAGAAAATGTACGAAGTGGCTTTTTGTCTAAAAGACACGTCTACAGTCTGGGTGAATATCCCCCAACCTCTCTCTCATGGAAGTATAAAATATTTTGAAAGGTACATTGTTCTCAGTACAAGCACGTGAGGAAGTATAGTTTCTCAGTGGCTTGTACTCCTTGGAACTGACCAAGTACCAAGTTAGAATAAAACTCTCTGATGCAATGTAGAAGTGAATTGAATCGAGTTGGTCTAACTGTTAACTAAAGTAAGAATAAATGCAATAGAACCAAATAATATTGCAATCAAATGGGGATTCTTAAGTTCATTGTACAAGTGTGAGAAGTGTATGGTGCATAATTAGGAAATAAATTGTTTCACAAGGAAGGACTTGTGTGGACATCAGTTTTATCAGTGTCGATAGGGTTTTTGAAGGATTTTATAATCAAATCGGACAAACGTTAAACTCTGTCTGAAGTCAAATAGGATTCCACAATCGGCCAGTTAGAATCCTTCAGGAGGACAACAATCACAACAAGGTGGGTTTAAAAATCCACATCAGTTGACACTGAACACAGGAACGAGGCAAAGGTAGGGAATACATTTTTAACACTCTAAAAAGTAATGCATTTATAAGTACATTGTATACAATGAGTTAGAAAATATATAAATTCAATTGATATTAATCGGTAAACCTTATACGTTTTGGTATGTTTTGGACTATTGTGAGTATCTCACTCAAAGAACATTTTGAACAACCTACAAATGAGAGGAAGGCTCAAATGTATTGAAAAGGTGGAGAAAGTGGAAGGAAGCATTCCAATTATTCAATGGAATCACAATTATGGTAGAACATAATGGGAAATGCTTTACCACCATTTTCTTCTCAGGAATATATATATATATATATATATATATATATATATATATATATATATATATGTATGTATATGCAGGGGGTCCCAAAAGTCTGGATCCATAGGCATTTTTACTAATATACAATTAGATCTTTTTCTTTTTCTTTCAGATCCAAGATGGCTTCGAAACTAACAATAGAAGATAGAATTGAACTCATTCTCATGTATGCAAGACAGGATTCTTCACATAGAGGAGTTGCTGTTGAATTGAATAGAAAGCATCCTGATAAGCATCTAATAACACATGCCACTGTTAAAGTGTTTAAACGTTTTAGGTTCAGAAATGTTCAACATTCTTGTATTTAGCGTATAGACAAGTGTCGTGAAGTCCAAGGCCGTCAATTTGAGCATTTACTGTAATAAAACTTCTAAATAAATTTTTGCCTCTGGATCCAGACTTTTGGGACACCCTGTATACACACACACACACACACACACACACACACACACACACACACACACACACACACACACACACACACACACACACACACACACACACACACACACACACACACACACACACACACACACACACACACACACACACACTCAGTCTCTTTAAGGAGAGAACCATGACCAGTCAGAGGTAGCCCTCCGCAGAATGAGCTTTGAGAGGGAGAGAGGAGATGTTATGCGCTGCGGTAAAAAAAAAGATGTGATGCACCAGTGCCAAGCAGTGAGCTTGGGAAAATCACAGTTGTTAAATTAATTTTCATGCCAATATTTTTGCACGCTTATATTCCCAAACTAAAATCTCTTAACGCTGGAGTCGCGGTCAAGTCGCAAAAAACACAATAATGAGGGAGGAATAATGGTTTAAATTTTAACAAGGATGGGAACACGATAAAATAATAAATCAATGAGAAATTGGGACAGAGAAGAAATAAGGTCTTAACCATGTAGAGTTGAACAGAAAATGCAGGAAAAAACGGGAGAGTGAGAAAGATGGGAGATAAAGGTACATATAGTGAGGTACAAAAGTCTGAGTCCACATTAATCAATACCAAGCTTTCTCACACCCCAACTTGAGATCACAATTTTTCATGATATCAAATATATTTATTCATGTTGCTTCATTTATTACCTTCACCCACCAAAGGTAGACGGAGGTTAGTTATGTTTAAACCCCTGTCTGTCTGTCTGTTATTTGCAGAAATCGAAGATTTTTTCAAGTATATTGGCTGGTTGTGTGCATTATTACATGCAAAATTGAAGATTTTTCAAGCATGTTGGTTGGTCGATTTTGATATTCTGTCTGTCTGTCTGTCTGTCTGTTTGTCTGTTTGTCTCCTACAGGTCTCAATTTTGAACCGATCTTCACAAAACTTTACCACATGGTAGAGTTTGTCACAAACAAGAAGCTAATTGTTTTTGGGGTCTCAAGGTCAAAAGGTCAACAACTTAGGGGAGATTTCCAAAATCCTCAATTTTCGTCTGATTGACTTAAAATTTGAAGAGGATTTATATTTCAGGTCACTGAATTCAAGTGGCCAATTATTTTTGAGGTCAGCACAGTCCAAACGGTCAACATAGGCCCAAGGTCAACAACTAAGGTGGTGTTTCTAAAATCCTCAATTTTCATCCGATTGACTTTCAGGACATTGAATTCAACCACTAATAATTATTTTTGAGGTCCACATCGGCCGGATTTCTAAAATCCTCAATTTTCATCTGATTGACATGAAATTTGAAGAGGATTTATATTTCAGGTCACTGAATTCAACTAGCCAATTATTTTTGAGGTCAACATTGACCAAAAGCTCAACATCAGCCGGATTTCTAAAATTGTCAATTTTCATCTGATTCACTTGAAATTTGAAGAGGATTTTCATATCAGGTCACTGAAATTCATCCACCAATTATTTTTGGTCAAATTTGTTTTATGGATTTTGCAAGTATTTTGCTCTGCACGACGTCTTCTTTGTTCTGTTTGTTTGATTTTATTTTAATCGCCTACAGGTTACAATTTCAAACTGATCTTCACAAAACTTCACTACCTGGAAGAGTTCGTCATAAGTAAGAAGGCTATTGTTTTTGAAGTCAAACAGTCAACATAGTCAAACGTCAACAACTCTTTCGAATTTCTAAAATCCTCAATTTTCATCCGATTCACTAGAGATTTCAACAGGATTTGCATATCAGGTCACTGAATTCAACCACCTATTATTTTTGAGGTCAACATAGGCCAAATTTCTGAAGTGTCCATTTTCATCCAATTGACAATTTGAAGAGGATTTGCCTATTTGGTCATTGAATTCAACCACCATTTATTTTTATGGTCAAATTTGTTTTATCGATTTCAAAAGTATTGTGCTATTCATGACATCCTCCTTGTTTCTTGAAAAATCGAAGAATTTTCAAGTATATTAGTCAGTTGATTTTGTTATTGTCTGTCTGTCTGTCTGTCTGTCTGTATATCACCTACAGGTCACAATTCTAAACTGATCATCATGAAACTTTACCAAGTTCTCGAGGTAGTCTCAACTGAGAAACATATTGATTTGAGGTCAAAGGTCAAAGGTCATCTTGAGGTCAAATTTCTAAAATCGTCACTTCATCTGATTGACTTAAAATTTGAAAAAGGTTTGCATATTGCGTCACTGAATTGGGAAGCGAACTATTTTTGAGGTCAAAAGGTCAAAGGTCAACTGAAGGTGAAACTTCTAAAATCATCAATATTTATCTGAAAAATCATCAATTTTCATCCGATTGAATTGAAAATTAGACAGCAATTGCATATTATATTACTGAATTAGGAAACCAAGTATTTTTGAGGTCAAAAGGTCAACTCAAGGTCAAACTTCTAAAATCATCAATTTCAATCTGAAAAATAATCAATTTTCATCCGATTGACCTGAGCTTTGATTAAGATTGTCAATTTTATTCTTTATGAAATGGACAATGTGATCTATGCATGGCAACCTTTGGAAAGGAGCATGGATTTTCCAAGTATCGTACTCTACATGGCATCTTTTTCTTGTTTGTTTGTTTCTTTGTATGTCAATCACCTACAGGTCACAATTTTAAACTGATCTTCACAATACTTCACCACCCAGCAGAGTTCGTCATAATTTTACAAACCCGGCAGAGAAAAGGATTTGCAAATCAGGTCACTGAATTCAACCACCTAAAATTTTGAGGTCAACATAGGCCAAAGGTCAACAGCTTAGGTGATATTTCTAAAATCCTCAATCATCATCCCATTGACTTTAAATTTAAACAGAATTTGAATATTAGATCACTGAATTCAGCAAACAGGTATTTTTGAGGTCAACATTGGCTAAAAAGTCAACACAGGCCAAATTTCTTAAATTGTCAATTTTCATCCGATTGACTTGATATTTGAAGAGTTGCATATTTGTTCGTTGCATTCAACCCCCAATTAATTTAAGGTCAAATTTGTTTCATGTATTTCATAAGTAACGTGTTATGCTCAAAAATTTTTTTGTTTGTTTGTTTGTGTGCAAGACATCTCAAAAAGTGTGGATGGATTCGGATGATATTTGGTGAGCAGGTTGGGTGTGTGACAAGGACAAATTTGTTGGATGTTGGTGAAGATCTGGCTATGGATCTGGATACTAGAATTGTTAAAGTGATTCTTTACCATTGAGAGATAGTGCTCAACCAATATATAGCACAATATCTCAAAAAGTTGTGGACGGATTTGGACGAAACGTGTTTGACAGGTTGGTTGTGTGGCAAGGACGGATTTTTTTTGGTGCAGATCGATTTTGGTGAAGATCCGAATCTGTATCTGGAGACGAGAATTATTTAATGTTGAAAGTGGTTCTTCACCATTGAGAGATAGGGACAAAAACGATATATAGAATGATATTTCAAAAATGTATTGGGCCCAATATGTTCTCGTGGATCAGGCATTACGTGGCGAAGGTATGCACTCCACCAAGTGCCCTTATAGTTCAAAAATGTATTGGGCCAGATATGTTCTTGTGGATCAGGCATTATGGGGCAGAGGTATGCACTCTACCAAGTGCCGTTCTAGTTTATTATGTGATCAAATTAGAAATTTGGGTATCAACAATAAGTCACAAAATAGTTAAGAGAGAAGAGAATAATATGGTATCTTGGGACATACGGGCATGGAAATATTATCCATTAAAAATAGCAATAACTTTGAGTGCTTACATTATATACCGGTACATATGTATACTCACCACAACAAATGAAACAACTTTTAAACAGTGAAATAAGCCATAGATTCACAATTCAGAGATTATTCGTCATGAGTATGCAAAATATGAATGTTGAGGAATGATCACCGAATTAAGAAAGTGGACGAGAAACACGTTATAATCTTCACCTGAACGAAGTGATCTGTGAAATTCAATTTATATAGAATCTATGTACCTGTTTGCATATGAACCGTGACAACAGACGTTATAAAATGACCACCATGACGGCTCAGGAAAAGGTAGGCATCATTTAAATCGAAATTAGGTGGCTCATACGATCAGGCTAGTAGAAGGAGGAATGACTCAAACTGCTCTGTCATTTCTAGGATACTGAAAATGTACCATCAGACTAGACAATTCACAAAAAGACCAAGTTCAGATTGCCCAAGAGTTATAACCCAGTGCTGTCATTATCTTAAGAGATCATTATCTTATTAGCCTTGCAGAAGGAACTTTTTCAACATGATCTCTCCAGAATGAGAGCAATCAACCATCAAAATTCCTTGAGCAGTGCTATGACAGGTGTCAGCCACAAGGATGTACTCATTATGCCTGTAATCCTCCCTCTGGATCAACAACAAGGTCCCAACTTCATCTGTATTCATAACAAAACTCATTCACACTGTGCACATGTCAATATTACATAAAAGAATCGCATATCCCACATGGACTGCTCTGTTCATGCGTATGGCAGCTTGGCTGCTGGAGTAGCTATCATTTCTTTGAAGCGTGGCTGTAGAGCAGATGTTGTGCTACGCTTCCAGTACACTGGTACTCATTTTGCTGGCCTCGGAAGGATGACAGGCTGAGTCAACCCAACCTGGTGTGAATTCTACAGCCAACGGGGCTCGAATTTAGGACCCTAAGATCCTAAGCCAGACACCCTAACCACTAACCCAACACCAGGCGACTCACATGGCGTACCCTGCATTGATCTCCAGACTTAAATCCAATTGAACACACTTGAGACATCAAGATGATCCTTCGGGCAACTTGTTTATGATTTCCATGTCCATCCACAGTCTTATGATTAACTGTAAGTGGTAATTGTCAAATAATGATGCAATATCCTACAGCAAGAGATGAGTCATCTCACTTAGTAAACAACATGAACTGCACAAGTTTGTATAACTGTCACATGCAATACAATCCGTGGGTGGGCCCCTTCTGATGTTCTGACCAGTGTGAGAAAACCCTCAGCACCCACACAAAACACGTGTGTGTGTGTGTGTGTGTGTGTGTGTGTGTGTGTGTGTGTGTGTGTATGTGTGTGTGTGTGTGTGTGTGTATATATATATATATATATATATATATATATATATATATATATATATATATATATACATATATATATACATATATATATATATATATATATATATATATATATATATATATATATATATACATATACATATATACATATACATATATATATATATATATATATATATATATATATATATATATATATATATATATATTGTTACGGCTGTGGAAATTCGCATTACACCATGAAGGGCCCATAGGTGAGATATCTCCAAGTACATGTGTAGTTAGCCCCAACCCCGTTGTCTAGAGGGAATTTATGTGATTCATTCGGGCTGCGACGCTTTGAGATAGCCGTTTTTCTGTTCTATCTTTATTTTGAACCAACCACGTCAGTAGGGTAAGAATACTGATTCTGGCTCACTTTTCCCCATGTAAATGAATGGGGGATTTTCAGCGATTTATATTTTTTTTCCCTAAAAATAAACCCCCCTTTTTATCCCAAGGTATATTTATTTGTCTCCCCTTTTAACTTGGAGGTTGAACCTCATTGAATTGAACACCTGAGGGTTGAACAGCTCACTCATTGAACCTATAAAGATTTGTTCATTCTCAAATTCCTTCAATAGTTTAATTTTCTTTGCACAATAATCCCCATCTAAAATATTGACAAACAAAACATTTGAATCTTTATATTTTTTAAGATACCCCTTTTGTGCCATTACGAAATGATAAACTTCTCTTAATGCTCTTGTTTGACCACCTCCTGAGCCACAGGTTATTTTTTGTTAAGCCCCGCCCACTTTTCTTTAAACCCCGCCCACTTTTGCTAAGCTCCGCCCACTTTTCATAAGGTATTTTTTCTAAGCCACGCCCACTTTTCCTAAGCCCCGCCCACTTTTGCTAAGCTCCGCCCACTTTTCATAAGGTATTTTTTCTAAGCCACGCCCACTTTTCCTAAGCCCCGCCCACTTTTGCTAAGCTCCGCCCACTTTTCATAAGGTATTTTTCTAAGCCACGCCCACTTTTCCTAAGCTCCGCCTACTTTTGCTAAGCCCCGCCCACTCTTACATCATTTCCAGTTCATCTCTGACTCACAAAGAAATCACTAGAAAATTACAGGATGTTATGGTTTTGAAAAATTTCCCAATGAAGGCTTGCCTAGGCTTGCCCAGGGAATTTCCAAAGGAAACCACACCCACCAGTCTTTCTCTATAAAAGCTTCAAACCCAGGCTCCATTTTAAACATTTGTTCTTGCTGGCAATGGTGTTCTGTGTGCTTGTCTCAAACTCTCTGTCTTCTATGGAACTAAACCTTCAAGTTGATGAACTGGATTCAAACCTCTTATCTATTGAGGTAAGATTTTTTATTTTCCTATTTTCAAACTTTGATTGAAGCATACTCATTTAATAATTAAATAACTTAATTAATACATTATTATTTTCTCTCACAGGAAATTGTATCTGAAAATACTGCTTTTGCTACAACTTGGGGGAAATTGTTGGCTTGGTTGAAGACCTTGAGTGGGATGACTTTGGTGTTCCTTGGAACTCTCTGTCTTCTATGGAACTAAACCTTCAAGTTGATGAACTGGATTCAAACCTCTTATCTATTGAGGTAAGATTTTTTATTTTCCTATTTTCAAACTTTGATTGAAGCATACTCATTTAATAATTAAATAACTTAATTAATACATTATTATTTTCTCTCACAGGAAATTGTGTCTGAAATACGAAATGAAAATACTGCTTTTGCTACAACTTGGGGCGAAATTGTTGGCTTGGTTGAAGACCTTATGAGCGACCAAGACCCACAGAACGAGTTCGTCCTTGATGACCCAACCAAAGAGTTATACCTTGGAGACCAGCAAAATCCTGAAAAAGAGTTTTACAGCAATAGTACTCATTGTGAGTTATCAAGACAATACCCACTGAACAAGTTATACCTTGATGAGCCAGAATACAAGTTTTACCTTGGAGACTCACAAATTTTGAAAAAATCAGTAAATGAGTTCTGCCTTGATGGTTTAAATAACTACCTTGGAGACTCAGGAAAAGGGTTCTGCCAAGATGGTTCTAAATATGGGGCCTACCTTGGAGACTCACAAATTTTGAAAAAATCAGTAAATGAGTTCTGCCTTGATGGTTTAAATAACTACCTTGGAGACTCAGGAAAAGGGTTCTGCCAAGATGGTTCTAAATATGGGGCCTACCTTGGAGACTCACAAATTTTGAAAAAATCAGTAAATGAGTTCTGCCTTGATGGTTTAAATAACTACCTTGGAGACTCAGGAAAAGGGTTCTGCCAAGATGGTTCTAAATATGGGGCCTACCTTGGAGACTCACAAATTTTGAAAAAATCAGTAAATGAGTTATCCTTAAGAGACTTTGTAAGTTGGTTTTACTTTGAATACTTGAAATGTGGGTTCTGGATTGATAACTCACAATGTGATACATATCTTGGAAACTCAACGGGAATGTGGTTATACCTTGAAGACTTGGAAAGTTGGGTTTATGTTGGACACTTGAAACTTTTTTGGGGGCTTTTATTTATTTATTTATTTATTTATTATTATTATTATTTTATTTATTTATATTTTGGAGACTTTTGGAGTTGCTATCACTCTTTGGGATCTAAACCTATCGATGTAGTTCTTTGTCGGATGGTGCTTGATGGGAGCAAGATCAAGAAAGTTCTGGGAAGAAAGTGCAGGCTTACTCCCCCTTTCTACGTCATCAAACCTGAAAGCCTTAAAAGACAGAATTGGAAGAAGAGAAAAAAAAAAAAAAAAACGTAAAATATATATATATATAGGTGGAAATCTCATTTTGAAAAAGACTGTGTTGGGTGAGGATTGAGTTGGGGTTGAGATTTTGAATGTGAGGGTTGGGGTTGAGATTTTGAATGTGAGGGTTGGGACACACACACATACACACCAACAAACAAAGTTAAGCCTTGACTATTCAGTTGAGGATTCTGTGTTTGGGGTTCACAGATCTAAGAACGTCCCCCTTGACACACATTATATACTGTTATACACCTCGGACTTGGCCCTCGAGTGTCCACAACGGTGTATAGTAGGAGGGAGTGAAGCGCCAACCTATTGCTCCCATTACACACACACACACAAACAAAAGTTAAGCCTTGACTATTCAGTTGAGGATTCTGTGTTTGGGGTTCACAGATCTAAGAACGTCCCCCTTGACACACATTATATACTTGTCCCTCTAGTGTCCACAAAGGTGTATTATCTGCTTAGTTTTGTCTTTTGTAATTCCTGTGAATAAAATGAACCTAAAATCTCTTCCCCTTCCAAATCATATATTTTATAAGTCCAAGGAACTGTATCTATTACATCAACAATTTTAAAAAGTTCTTTCGTCCATCGTTCAGTAAAACCCTTTTCAAAATGAGATTTCCACCTATATATTCTTACGATATCACCAACTTTGAACTTAGGTTTTCTGACATTAATCTCTTTTTCATATTTTAATTTTGTAAATGTTTCTGATGGCTTCATATTCGTTGACGTGTGAATCGTGTCATTATACTTATCCACAATATCCTGAATAAAAGATAACCATTGTTGTGAACCGAGTTGTGTGAATTTTTTATATAGTCTCTCTTTTAAGGTACGATTAAAACGTTCAACAACAACTGCCTTCCCTTCATTAAAGGTACTGTATAATGTAATACTGTTATTTTTTAAAAAATTCATAAATGTCTTGTTATAAAACTCTCTACCCTCATCAGTCCACAATTTCTTAGGTTTTCTCTTACTTTTATTAAATATCTGTTGAAAAGCTAACACAAGAGTATTACCTGTTTTGTTTTTTAAAGGGACAACCCACGCATATCTACTCCTCAAATCAATAACGGTTAAAGCATACTTGTACCCCTTATCATTATTAAGTTCAATCAAATCAGCAGACCAGATATAATCAACTTCCTTGGAATAAACTTTCCTTCTCTGAAACTTTGTGAATATTGGTTTATGTAATTCATCAGCTAATTGCTCTTCAGTCTTAATGGCATCATTAGAGCCTATAAGTTTTTTGAATTTCCAAGTCCAAGTTTCAATTTAGCACTAATCATCTTCTTCACGATGAACCTATCAACTTTTTCTCTCAAGGTTGGATTTTGTATCAGAGACAAATTATATAACATTTCTCTATCGGCTTCATGCTTTTCTTCCAATGTTGTGGTATTCCTATAATCAATATCGTGTCTCATGCACACTTCATCAACTCTATTGATTGGTTTACTCCAGGATTTAGGATTGTCTGCCTCATCTAATCTTTTATCCAAGTTTGTGCCTGGACCACAGAAAGAATACCCTGGAAGATGTAATTCCCCTGGTATTCCAGTAGTTGTAAATTTACTTCCTGATAAAAACTTTTGTATATCTCCTCCGAGTTTGTGTTTGGAGATAAATTGATTTTTTTTTGAACCACACACCGAACATATACCTTTTTGTATAACCCTGTTATTTTTACTTTTAATATATGAAATATTTTTAGTATTAGTTTTCTTTTTACATTTGAGACAATAACTCATTTATTTATGAGAAAAATTTCTGCAGAGTGCAAAAACCTTTTTAGTTTCCAACATGCACATTTGAATCTTAATTTTTAAAACATAAAGAATCCTTAGAAATGCCTTCACTCTCTCCTCCATTTATTTAAGAAAAAACTTGAATTAAAATACATGTCTTCTCGATGTCGATAGTCTTGTCGAAAGTATTGCAAATAGACTTTTTAATTCTTTGTATTCCTCCCTGGTGAGATAAGTTAATTTCTTTAATACCTCTATTCTTTTTTGAATCTCACTGGTTTCCATATTTTGATATGTATTCATTCTCTCTCTTTCCTCCCTCTCTCTCTTCTCTCTTTCCTCCTTCTCTCTCTCCTCCTCCTCCTTTTCCTCCTCTTCCCTCTCTTCTTCAACTCCTTCCTCATCCCTTACTATACTTGAATCGTTTACACCCCATAGAATATTATACATATATTCATCAGGATTTCTTGTTATTCCTGTATCCAAAATAATTTTTTTACAACAGGATACCAATAAAATTTCTTTTGAATTTCTAAAAGAGCCTTACCTTTTCTTAACCTTATAATTTTTTCATTATTTAACATTCTAATTAAATCTAAAGTTGTTGGTTTATCAACATCAGCATAATGCCAATCTTTTATTGAAAATACCTCATTCTTATGTTGTAGAACATATTTATTAAAATACCGAATACCCTTTTCTTGAAGGTATGCTTGAACACAGAAATGATAATTTTCTTGAAGCCTTCTTGCTGTCATTTATGTATTAGAAATATATGTTAGAATAATATTATGGCACGAAACACCTCCCCATCTTCCCATAGTTAAATCATTTTGTATTTCCTTACTTATTATATATAATCCTGTTTTTTCTGTTTTCATGAGATAAACAAGGGCAAAACCATTATTATATTTACCCTTATTAAATTCTTTTATTTGTTGTTTACTAATCGTGGCTCCACAAAACTCATTCTCGATACCAAGTGGATAATATTCTTCCTTACGAGACTGATTTAATTGTTCCAGGTCTTCGAGGTTAATTTTAAATGACCAATTATACCCTAAATCATTCATATCATACCCCATTGTTCTATTCTCATACAAACGATACGCCCTTCTTTATAAAAATTTATTTTAATTCGAACTGTGAATTCTGTATGACCTGGAGATAATATCAACACTTCTGTATCTTTAGAATACACAGCCGTTTTATTTAAGTATATATATTGTGATAAATCGCTTAATCTCACCAAGTCATTCGCGTCAGTCGGGCTTGGATAATTTTTTAATTTATAAGCATTTTTCATGTTAATATTTTTGTTTATATTATATTTATATCGTTCAGCCTGTGCCTTTGTATAATAATTTGATAAATCAATATCCAGTTCTTGAGATACACCAAAGATAGAACCATCTTTACCAACATAAGTCATTTATATTAGATTAAAAATAATATCATAAAATTTTTTATTTTTGTTGAGTTGAAATAACACATATAGACATAATTGACCACAACACTTGGAATTTAATTCTTGGACTTGAAATGTTTGATAAACACCATTCTGTAAGAATTTTATGACTTCAACAGGTGGTGGAAGACCAAAACTATCAAAATAATATTTGTCTTGACTATTAAAAATACAAACCCAATGAGAACCGTTCCCATCATTATCTTCTAAGTTCATAATAATATTCTTTGTATGTTTCGACACATTTGTTAATTCATCTCTCATACAAATAACCACATTATGAATTTTTAATTTCTTACAATATTTGACAAGTTGTAAATTTGATGTTGTATTCTTTCCAAATTCTTTCAACCACTCATCAATGCTCATTTATTTATTAGAAAGATATAATCCATTACCTCTTTTCGTTAATTTTACACCTGCTTGTGCTATAGAAGAAAGCATATCTCCAACTAACAATCTCGCTTTATCAGGCAGACCTTCAAGTTTTTCAGCAAAATCTACAATTACACCACTTCCACTAATTTGTTTCTCCAACTCTTTGTTATGTCTTTCCAATTCTTTTTGAGCCTGGAGTTGAGCCTTCCTTTCGTTGGCAGTTTTGACCGCTGTTGAAATACCACCCGTCAATGCTCCAACCGCACTTAAACCAGCAAATAAAGGAATTAGAAATGGGAGAAATCCTCCACTCGTCTCTCTTATTGAATATTTTTTCAACATTGGTTTTGTCATTTTAATTTTAAGTGAGCCAGTGTCATTCAAGATTTTAACCTGTTCTCTTGTGAGCAAAACATCAATTCTTACTGCTCCTTTTCTCTGAATTGTATTAACGTTAATCGTACAAGGCTTTTGATTTTGAACACAAGATGATAGTTTATGAAGATTGATTTGATTAACATATACCCCAGTTGGTACTTTGCCACTCATTTATTTAACAAAAAAATTATGTGAGACTAATCATCACACCATTATCTGTATTAATCTGCAATTCTGTTTCTTCCAAAAGCAAACAATATGTATCAACTTCTTCACTCTCTCCTCTTTCAATGTATAGGGAAGTATCCACTCGATTAGACTTTATAGTTTCTTTTTGAGCGCTCAGGTCAAACGTATAGATTGTATACAAACTTTTAAATGCTGTCATATCCAAAATAGGTTCTTTATTTCCATTACTTTCACACACCTTTTGGTAAGACTTGTATGCTTCAGCAAAATCATTTTTTCCCAATTAATTTCCAATCTATCTCGTGGATAAAATGTTCCATCTAGAGAAACGCGAAGTTGTTTCACCTTAGCATTATCACTCAATGCATTATTCTTATCAGTCGCAGTATCACCATCTGGCTTTTTAAAAATCATCCACAGATATCGTGGCTTTCCTTCCAGAACACCCAAATTCCACGTGTAAGTAGTTTGATTGAGTTTAACGTGTTGACATCTTCTTTTGAGGTATGATACACTGAGTGGTTTTTTGAGTTAAGTCTTCGATTCAACATCTCTTCTGTTTTAAGATTAGGAGTATATTCACTGATATACCAACTCATCTCCTCAATTACAAATTTATTCTGATCACCAAAAGCATTACCAACACCAAAAAGCAATCTATTTTCATTATCATTCCTTTGTAGTTGAAATCTAATTTTAAGACCATACAGAACTTTATCATAATCACAAAATCCAAATATACCTTTAAGAGGAACTGCCACAGTAAAACTATTTTCTGCTTTTGTATCATCATTATACATTCCTTTCCTTTGAATATATCCAGGGTCTGTGTTTGTTCCCGTTGACATATCAGGAATAAAACCTTCGACAGACCCCTTTCCCATTCTATCACTGAATGTATAGAGTGTAAATTTCATCATTTCAGATACAGCAGAGACATAATCAACCGCTTCAACTTCTTGTGTTCCAATATACAATCGCACACTATCAAACATTTTCCAGAAGAAATCATTTACAAGTGTAGCGTTTGTGTTATTCCCAGCCTTAGTGAATTTAAATTTACACAACAAGAAACTTTCGGAGAGATTCAAATAGGTTTGTTGATTATTTATTTCAAAACTTTTTGTACCATTTGTATTCCAGTCTGTTCCAGTTATTGCATTTACCTTGAAGTAATCTTGTTTTTTAGTGGAGTTTGAGATAATAATAGTATCATCCAAATCATAGATACTATCAATTGCTTCCATACTTGTATTTATTTAGGAAAAAAGATGTTAAAACTTTTGAAACCCTGATCCAAGTATTTGAATTATTTTCTGTCGTTCTTGGGCCGCCAACTGAGTTTTACCTTTCTTAATTTCTTTTATTGCTTGTAATTTATGAGATTCTTTCTGAGCATCTTTTATACTCTTTACAGCACCTGCTACATTTCCCACAGCAGAAGCAGTTGAACCAATTAGGTCTTTATGTTTAAGAATAGTTGAACCAATACCCATGAGAGTATCAATTATCCCATCTCCTCTAAATTGATGTCCGACACCCCTTTGTCTCTTAGGTTTATAGTATCCTCTACCAAGATACATACCTTCACCCTTGTAGTACGGGGAAAGGAACATCCCATCCCCTGTAATTATTTTATATTTTCCCAACTCGTGCTTCCTCACAATAACCATCGTATTTATTTATTGAAAAACTTCACGTAGGTGAATTCTGATGGATATAACTTCTCCATTAAAAGAAATCACACGATTATCTTGGTCGGTTATCCTAAAATTTACTCTGTGTATGGTTTTTCCTGACACAGGTAGATAAACCAAATTTTTAGGCTCCATATTGAATTTATAACCAATTGGGGTTGAGTATGCGCTGAATGAAAATATTGTATTTGTTTTTAATCCATCATTATAAGCACCATCAATCAAATCACAGTGAATTAACACCGAATTTATTCCTGAGGATATTTGAATGACATTATCACTGTAAAACGTCCCATTAGTTTCAATCTTTTTGAGGAGAAACCTAATAACTCTCTAAATGAATTATCAATTGTGAAATCAACCTTGTAGTTATTTTTAACTTTAATCGTTGATTTTGAAGTATGTTTTTGAATGTTTATAACAATATTTTTTGGTTCATCACCCTGTTCTTTCATAAGACGAGCAATTTCGGAAGATATTTGAGAAATCTCGTATGCTCCGGTGAGACTGTTATCGCTTTTGTATCCACTTCCCGGATTATAACTAAACTTGTCATTTTTCTCGGTTATATTAAATAAGGTATTATAAGTCTCCATGGACAATAAAGATGCCTCATATTCTTTTGTTGTGTCAAGTTGTAGTGGGTATGGGAATGAAGATGTGTGGTCGCTTGTTGTGAAATTAAAACTCAGGATTGTGCTTCTCATCTTATTTAATATGAGATAAAATGTCTTTATATTGAGATTTATTAATTATTTTCATGTTCATCAACTGGTCTAAAATGGCTGATGCTTCATTAAAACAATTGTTATTTCCAGCCTTCTTACTGCCGAACAACAATAACAGTCTATTAACTAATTGCGATGGGTCATTTGGAAGAAAACTAATACCTGAACCAAGGATACTTAAAACCTGAATAATGTGTTTCTCCTTCTCATTCTTTCTACTTTTACCAGAAAGAATAACCTTATAATTTAGAGTGTTCAGCAAATCAATATATACTCTATCATCATTATTTTCCATATCCAATGGTTTATCAATATACTTTGATTCATCCCTCACAGTTGAACCTTGTCTTCCATCTTTTGTGAGAAGAAACATTAATCTCGGAGTTAGTTTAACAGGGGGTTGAGCAGAACTTAAGAACCTTAATTCATCATTAAATATCAATACCTTTTCTTGAACAAGATGAAATATTGCTGGTTGTTCTGTTGGAATGAGTCCTGCTTTGGTTTTTGAATCCGCTGAATATTCATTGTTTTGAACAGCATTCACAATATAATCAGGGGGTTGATTAATCTCTTTCAGTTGTTGAAATAAACCTTCATCATCATATTCTAATTCTCCTAAATGCTCTAATTCTTCCTCCGTCATTTGACTGAAATCTTTTAACATTTGAAGCTTTCTAGGAGTATATTCTACTGTGGGAACTGTGGAAACATCTTTCATTTTTTCTTGGGAAGTTTTTAAAAGTGGTTTAAAAAATTTCTCTTGTTTTTTTCAAATGCTTCTTCGCCCGTTAGTTTCTGTCTGCGTTTCTTCTTTATGTCTTCCTGTTGTTTTACAACTTTTGAAACCAACTCTTGATGTTCCTTAAATCTTCTTGCTCTTTCTTTTGTATCCATTTATTTATTGTAAAATATCATTTAATGAATTGTAAAGATCAACAGGGAAATTTTCCTTTTCTTCATCATTCAAGTAGATGTGTTCAAATAAATCCTTTTCTTTAAATATTTCATCAAATTCTTTATTAACATTAATGCGAGTTGTAATTTCTTCTTCACTAATCCTTGCATCTCTGCTTTTCATACGTTTGTGTTGAGTTTCTTCATCAACATCAAAACCGAATGATAAAATCTTCACTCCGCTCAGATATTTAATAATTTGTCTCGTTCCTTCTGGATTAGTTTCTAATATCCCAACACCACCAGATTTTAGTTTCTTTAACTCACTCTTACAATGTGAATATTTTGTTGTACCAAGAGAAACCTCCTCAAATATTTGTCCTTCATTCCTCAATCGCATATGTTCCTCCACTGAAATATAGTGATAATCTACACCTTTTACTTCTCCAGGTCTTATTGCTCTAGTTGTTGTTGATACAATGCGTATCACGGGGTGTTTTTTAAGTAAATTTACAATATTCTCATTTGTACTACACAAGAACCTTGATTTATGAAAGTTTTTTCCAGAAGCAGATTTACCCACAAGATTTATAATAATAGTTGTCATTTATATATGTAATTGTTTATAAAACAAAAAATATATCCCTTAATATCTCATCTTGTTTCACAACAATATATTTATATTTTTCAGTCGTGTGCTTCATATAATCCTCAAATTTCTTTTTACTACATAATGTAGAACAATTATCTCTCCAAAAATTATTGATATCTATTGAATTTAACTTGAATAAAATAAAAGTATTAGCATTGTTTCTGATGGAACGACGAGGAAGTTGAAAGTACGATTGACTAAGATAAATACAATTACAAGAAGAATGTCTCCCTCTTGTGTAGTAGCTGTCCATTACCGTTTGGTTTCTCTCATTAACACAATCATCAAAGATAACGAGGTTCTTTTTGATTTATCCAAATCTTGGGGAGACGGTATATCATCCGTATTATCACTAAGAATACAAGTTATAAGATTTGATTTCTTTTTACATCTCTGTGTATCACAAAATAGTTGAATTATATCTTCAATGTTATAATCATTTAGGTTTTTTTGACGTTTAAATAAACCTATTATATCTTCTTTTTGAAGACCAGCATTAAAACCTTGTGAGAGTAGTTGATACTCTGGTTGAAAACTCGACTTTGTGAAAATTATTAAATTATCATAATCTAAAAAGTTGGGAGTGAGGAGCATTTTTAAAAGTAAGCAGGTTTTTCCACATCCACTTGAACCAACTATGAGACATCTTAATGAATTTGGGAGATTTTTATGGTTGTTAAATTTTATCTTATTTTCCCAAATAGGTAAAAAATCATTCATTTATATATTTGAAAAACAGGTTATTTAATTTATTATTGGCTTTTTTAGAAACTCTATATTTTATCCTAAGTTCAGGTTTAATTTCAAGATAATCCATTATTTTATTTATACAATATCTTGTGTTGATATTTCCCTGAAAATTACATCCATGAATAATATACAACAACAATCCTTTGAACATTTCTCTTATACGTTCAGTTTCTTCCCTTGTAAGGAAAGGTGTGTTATCATCCTCATACTTTACATTCATTTCTCTAATCAATCTTGTAAAGTAATTCATTTTTGGTGTAAATCTAAAAGAATTATTTTCCTTTTTATATTTTTTATTATCATTAATTAGAAGATAATCACAGAATATACATTGTTTATAGGCTTTTGACTCTGTGTTTAATCCCTGTCTTTCACACGCAGGACAATTCTCAAATTTGTCATATGGAGAATCAGGAAAGTCTAGCATATTTATAAAGTAAAACTTTACTTAAACTGAAATTCATCTATACTTTCAGTTGTATATTACCATCGATATCGATATACTTTTTTCATTATCAGATTCAACGACAACATTTTTTATATTAAAGGTAATTTTAAAATTATCGTTAACTACTATTGAACGAAATGTCATTTCACCTGATATATTAACATCCTTTATTTCATCAAGATTTACATCTTTAGGGTTGTTGAAAAAATACAAATTTCTCCTTGCATATTACAGATGGTCTTATCTTTTCTTTCTAAAGCTTCATCCATAAGGTTTTTGTTCTTTGATACTTTTTCTTGTTTCATTGCTTTTTCTAGTTTTGAATATATTACTAGAAGGAGAGGAGAAACTTTTGTTAGAGATACTTTAATTGATGTTCTACCAGGTATACTAAAAGCCCTTCCACTGAAGGAAATTGAAGAACTCATATTATTTACCATAATAGTTTTTATCCAATAGTTGTTATATTTATCTTTGTTCAATTTTACATCCTTGACATATTTCTCAGTATCTTTAACAGATGAAGAGATTGATTGAAACTTGTCTTTTGTGTCTTGAAACATTGTATTTATTAAGTGAAAAAGTTGGAGGATAAAATGTTTTTAAGCACAGATTCACCTATAAATTAAACGAAATTTTCATCAAGAAAATTTTAGTTTAAGCAAAGTTTTATTCTATAAATATGGTGAATACAACGTACTGCGATGTTTGTAATCACGAATATAAACATTATAGAAAACACCTCCGAACCAACAAACACACATTTAATCTATTTCATCAAATATCTCCTCTTGAGTTGGAAAGAAAACATTGTGATATCTGTTCAAAGGATGTTTTGAAGAGTAGTTATAATCAACATCTTCAATCACAAAAACACAAGAAAAATGAGTTTAAAGTAAAGGGAGACTATTATATTAAAAACACTGATGAGGCATTTAAAGGGCATATAAAAATAAGGATTTTTCAATTTGGAGAACCCAGTCCATCATCAATAGCTGAATCAATTGAAATAGTGAAACCCGATGTTGAAAAATTTATTAAAAAGACATTAAAAGAAATAAAAACTTTAAAGTTTTATATGGGAGTGAAAATGAATATGAAAAGACAAGATGAAGAACAAACTCCTTATATGAGAACAGATCTTCATTTTATAACATCATTTCAAGATTTTTTGAATAGTGGGGTTTATGAAGAACTATCAAGACAAGAGGAGGATGTTGATAATACAGTGGTAGGAAGTGGATTCAATATTAAAAAATCATCTTTTTAGATATACACATTCTAAAATCAAACCCTCTTAAAGCTTCTTCTTATATTGAATTACCAAAAGAAATAAAACTAAAGAAGGCAGTTGTTAATATTAAGAACAATGATAATAAATGTTTTCTCTGGTCTGTTCTTGCTCACTTACATCCACCAAAATGTAATTCAGAAAGAGTAAAACAATATATGAAATATGAGAATACCTTGAACATTAAAGATTTTAAATTCCCAATGCCATTAACAGATATTCCTAAATTTGAGAAAAAGAATAATCTTTCTATTAATGTATATGGATTAACGGATACAAACAAAGTTCAAATATTAAAAATTTCAAACAACTATAAAAATGAAGAAACACACATTGACCTTTTATATTTTAGTGTTGGAAAGAATTCACATTACACATACATCAATAATTTATCAAGATTAATCTCTTCTCAGGTATTCAGAACAGCAAACAAAATATATCCTTGTAAGCGATGTCTTAATTCATTTCATACAAAAGAACGATTAGAACAACATTCAAAATATTGTAGTAATCATAAATCAGCTGTAATTACAATGCCTAAACCTGGTGAAAAGATTTATTTTGAAGATTATAATAAATCTATCATGCACCCATTTGTGATATACGCTGATTTTGAATGTATCCTTAAAAAGATAAATACTGCTTCTCCTAATCCAAAAGAACCATATACAAATAAATATCAAAAACATATTCCTTGTGGTTTTTGTTATTATATCAAATCATCTGTTGGAGAAAAGTATAACAAACTTGAACATTATCGTGGAAAAAATGCTTCACAAGAGTTTGTAAAACGATTAGAAAAGGATTGTATAAGACTCACTAAATTAATGAAAGAAACAAATGAACCGATGAAATTAACCAAAGAAGAAAAATTAGAATTTAGAATGAACAATATCTGTCATATTTGTGAGGGGGAAATTAAGGAGTTTAAAGTTAGAGACCATTGTCATCTTACTGGTAAATATAGAGGTCCCGCTCATTCCTGTTGTAATCTTAATTATAAATTACCTTCTTTTATTCCAGTCTTTCTTCACAACAGCGCCAACTATGATACACATCTATTTATAAATGAACTTTCAAAAACACCAGGGAATATTTCTGCTATAACAAACACAAGTCAAAAGTATATTTCATTTTCAAAAATGATATTCACAAAACCTATAACTCGTATTAGGTTTTTAGATTCTTACAAGTTTATGGGAACACCACTAGCCTACCTCGCATCAAATCTAAGCTCCACAGACTCTTTTCCAAATCTTAATTCATTCTTTCCAAAAGAGGAAATTCTCACTAAAGAGGAAATTCAGATTAAAGATGAAATTCTGATTAAAGAAGGAATTCTTACGAGAGAGGAAATTCAAACAAGGAATGAAATTCAAAGTAAAGAGAAAATTCTTACAAGTAAGGGAATTTATCCTTATGATTATATGGATTCATTTATGAGATTTAAAGAAACACAACTTCCTTCAAAAGAAAGTTTCTATAATAACCTTTATGAAGAAGAGATAAGTGATAAGGAATATAAACACGCACAAGAAATATGGAAAATATTTAAGATAAAGAACCTTGGAGAATATCACGATTTATATCTAAAAACAGATGTTTTATTGTTAGCTGATGTGTTTGAAGCTTTTAGATCACTCTGTCATAATAAAAATTGTTATGGATTAGATCCTGCCCACTATTTCACAGCTCCTGGTTTAGCTTGGAGTGCAATGTTGAAAATGACAAAACAAGATATAGATTTAATCAGTGATGTGGATATGCTTTTGATGATTGAGAAGTCCAAGAGAGGTGGAATATCACAAGTATGTTCAAAAAGATATGCTAAAGCAAATAATAAATATCTTCCAAATTATGATAGTGAAAAAGATAGTAATTATTTGATGTATTTTGATGCTAATAATTTGTATGGATGGGCAATGTCTCAATCTCTGCCTTATGGTAAATTAGAGTGGGTGGAAGAAAAGGATTATGAAAAGGCTTTGATGAATATTGTTATTTCTTCTCAAGAGGAATTGAATGACGAAGAAGAAGGTTATTATTTTGAAGTTGATTTGAGGTACCCGAGTGATCTTCATAATAAGCATAAAGATCTTCCTTTTGCATGTGAGAAAGAAACTCCAAAGAAAGAATGGTTAAGTGATTATCATAAAAGTTTTAATATTAAAGGTAAATCAACAGAAAAGTTATTAACAACATTCTATGATAAAGAGGGATATGTTTTGCATCAGAGAAGCTTAAAACAGTTTTTGAGAGAAGGATTGAGAGTAGCTAAAATTCATAGAGTTTTAAAATTTAAACAAAGTCCTTGGGTGAAAAAGTATATTCAATTCAATACAGATATGAGAGCAAATACAAAAGTAAAATTTGAAGGGGACTTTTATAAATTAATGAATAATGCTGTATTTGGAAAGACTATGGAAAATGTTAGAAACAGGCAAAACATTAGATTCGCAACATCTTGGAAAGAAGCTTCGAGATTGATAAATAAACCAAGTTTTGAGAGAGAAGAGGTTTTTTCAGAGAACTTTTCTGCAATTCATATGAAAAAGGAAAGTATTGTAATGGATAAACCAATTTATATTGGAACAGCAGTTCTTGATTTATCAAAGATATTGATGTATGATTATTTGTATAATGACTTAAAGAAAGAGTATGGTGAAAATGTTTCATTGTTGTATATGGATACTGATAGTTTTATCCTAGATATAAAAACTGATGATGTTTATGAAGATATGAAGAAAAATATTGGAGTATATGATACAAGTAATTTCAGCAAGAAGAGTGAGTTATTTTCCAAAAAGAATGAAAAGGTTATTGGTAAGTTTAAGGATGAGTTGGGTGGAAAAGTAATGAGTGAGTTTATTGGATTGAGAGCAAAGGCATATGCTTATAAGTATGGTGAACAGATTGATAAGAGGTTAAAGGGAATAAAGAAATATGTAATAAAGAAATCAATAACTTTTAGAAATTATTATAATTGTTTGATGAATAAGAAAAGAAGAATATAGGAAAATGAATACAATAAGAAGTTATAAACATAACATATATAGTGAAGAAGTAAATAAAAAGGCATTAGGAGCCTTTGATGATAAGAGATTTATTTTAGATAATGGAATAGATTGTGTTCCATATGGATATTGTATGATAGAGTGTATAAAATAGATTATGTTTTAACGATGGGAAGATGGGTTAGGGTTTTTAAGGGCTACCGCCGCGTTTTTTCACAATATATAAATGGTTAAACCAAGTATTAATCAAACTAAAGAGTGGAGAAAATCTCAGTCTTGGTATATAAATGGAAAACATAATGAATGTGAAAAATATCAAATAAGTCTTATTGAAAAAATAACTAAAACAAAGGTAAATAAAACAAATAAGCGAATTAATTTAAAAACTAGTAAGTTAGAGGATGTAAAGAAAAAAATGAATATCCTTGAATGGACTGAAAACTTTGATGGTTATCAATTGAACAATGAAAAAACAATTTACTATAATCTCAAAATGATATGTGGCTCAGGAGGTGGTCAAACAAGAGCATTAAGAGAAGTTTATCATTTCGTAATGGTACAAAAGGGGTATCTTAAAAAATATAAAGATTCAAATGTTTTGTTTGTCAATATTTTAGATGGGGATTATTGTGCAAAGAAAATTAAACTATTGAAGGAATTTGAGAATGAACAAATCTTTATAGGTTCAATGAGTGAGCTGTTCAACCCTCAGGTGTTCAATTCAATGAGGTTCAACCTCCAAGTTAAAAGGGGAGACAAATAAATATACCTTGGGATAAAAAGGGGGGTTTATTTTTAGGGAAAAAAAATATAAATCGCTGAAAATCCCCCATTCATTTACATGGGGAAAAGTGAGCCAGAATCAGTATTCTTACCCTACTCACGTCTCAACCGCCATCACACAACAACCACCTTAACCACCGTGCCAGCCATCGTCACCAACTACAACCATGCTCCAACCCTCAGACAACAACAACAACAATGCCAACAGCCACGACCTTTACCTTCACAACTCAATCCCGCAAACATCGCATCACCGTCATTCCCAAACGGCATGATAACCATCAAACCACCACCGATAAACCCTCCACCACCCTCACCTCTCTCCTTCTATGGCCATTCCCGCACCACCTGTGAACACTGAGCGTCGGGCTGTCTTGGGCTCGTTTAGCGATACGCACCGAGCCGCGAGGCAAATAGCGGCCTTTCCGAGGGAGAATTCGGATCAAGAACGCTACATGCCCACTTCTGATCCGTCCAATTAGCAAGCATGGAGCGACTTGGCCCCGCCTCCAGGCGCGTCTGTGTGAAATCGATATATGCAAATTCTAGGATCAGGGAAGGTTGACGCCCACTTTTCCTCCGTCCACTTGGCGAGCGTGGCTCTGCCCCCGAGGTCATCCTGATCTGGATATTTGCATATTGTTTTCTCCTGCCGGCCTATAAAATGGCGAGCGCAAGGCGAATCGTGGCAGAGTGTGGCAGTAGCAGAGTGTGGCAGTAGCAGAGTGTGGCAGTAGCATTGTGTGTCGGCAGGGCAGAGTGAGTCGAGTCATCGGTGTGGCAGAGAGTGGAGTCGGGTGGCGAAGTCATCGGTGTGGCAGAGAGTGGAGTCGGGTGGCGAAGTCATCGGTGTGGCATCGAGTTGGGTTCTGCAGTCGGCTGAGGAGAGTTGTGGGAAGAGGCAAAGGAGCTCGGGTCTGAGGCGAGAAGGACGGCGGTCGGCGACGAGGTCGCGGTGTGAGATTGCTCCGTGCGGGACCCAAGCCAGCCAGCCATTCTCCTCCCCCAGGGCATCAACAATTCCCCCTTTCCCCCACGCTGAGATAGTGCAAAAAGGCGGCCCCGTTCCCACCCCACTCCAAACGTCATGCCAACGAAACCTGCCAAGGAGCACGGAGTCGGGGCACAGCCACGCGGCCACATCTGCGGCTCGTCCGCCAACGCATCACAAGGATGTGGGTAGGAACCCCCGGTCTCGTGGACCTGGCCGGTCCTTCAGGTCACGCGTGCATATTGGCCTACAGGCCCGTCTGCCCCCTTGTCTATGAGGGTGGCTTCTTTCCTTTGCTTTTGAGTAAATGTGTGTTGGCGCCGTCTGTAAAGTAGAACTGTATAAGTGTTGCCGTGTGTACGCGTATTCGGTAGTAACTCTGCGTCATTGTTTCTTTTGTTTTAACTGCTATATGTGCATTTTGACTGTTTGGCTGTATATGTGTGCTTTCCGTGTGTCGCGTAATAAATCTGCATTGTGTGAACTGTTTTCCCGTTTCGCTTCGTCCTTTCTTTATTGACCCTCCATCCTGCTTCATGTAAAGGGTTCGTAGTGGGCTTAAAATGCCCGGTAATTAATCTGAACCGTCCAGGTCGGCGATAACACCGCTCGGTTATCCCGATAGCACGGAACGGGCTGCCCAAGCTGCCCGTGTCCGGAGTCGGCCTGCGGCGAGGTGCGATCGCCCGGTCGACCATTCACGCAGGTACTTAGGTAGATCGAATTTGGCGAGCGACCCTATCCTGCGTGGGTGGGAAATTGGCACGATCGTGGTGAGGTTAAACCCCCACCTGTGACTAGCTCCCGGCATTGGTCCGAGAGGGTCACGACTGAATTGTCCGTCCGGTGGGCGACGCGGTCGCGATTCGAGTAACGTGGCCATCCGTATGCCGGGTGGCGCGAATTCGCAACTATATATCTTCTTCTTCTTCTTTCGGCTGCTCCCTTTAGGGGTCACCACAGCGGATCATCCGTATGATCCGCATAGTGATTTGGCACATGTTTTACGCCGGATGCCCTTCCTGCCGCAACCCTGGTCGCCTCTTACGACACAGGGATATGGTACACCTATTTTAACCGGGGTATACACCGGCCCAGTACACTGGTACTCATTTTGCCGACCTCGGAAGGATGACAGGCTGAGTCAACCCCCTGGTGTATTAATTCAGTGGCTCAACGGGGCTTGAACTCAGGACCTTTTGGATCCCAAGCCGCTGCCCTAACCACTGCGCCAACACCAAGCTTCGCAACTATATATATATATATATATATATATATATATATATATATATATATATATATATATATATATATATATATACACACATACTAATAAAATGCAGTGTGTGTGTGTGTGTGTGTGTGTGTGTGTGTGTGTGTGTGTGTGTGTGTGTGTGTGTGTGTGTGTGTGCGCGTGTGTGTCCTCCTTAACTCCAAAACTATAAAACCTATCAGCCTGAAACTTTGCATGCATAAGAAGAAAACTCCAAGTAAGTGCAAGAGTGAAAATTGGGGTTTTGGGTTAATTAAAACACACCTTTTGAAGATAATTAACGGCCATATTTAGTGATATACTTTATCAGGCAATCCTCAGCCAACTCACTCTCTGGAGTCTTAAGGCATTTCCTGGGTTCCCTAACTTGGGTCTGAAGCCACCATGTGTTTTGGCCTGCTCAACCATGCCATGACTTGGAGCCACCATGTGTTTTGGCCTGCTCAGCCATGCCATGACTTGGAAGAGGCTACAAAGATTTAACGATACAGGGTTTTTTTCCCACACTTTCCTCACTCATATTATCAAGTGCCCGTTCATCATAGCAACAAATCGCTGGGTACACTGCAATAAACGCCCAGAGACACCAGCGTTTGTGGCTTTATTTAATTTACGCAAATGCGATAACCTTGAGAATCTCTTCAGCAAAGGAGAACTATAAAACTTTAGCTCCAGAATCGAACTTAGCCGCAGTTCTGCCTCCTGAAAAAGTGTAAATTTGTCCAATTCGGACATATTTGACATTTTGGGTGTCTTATCTCCGGGAGGTGTATGTTTAATATGTCGGTTCAGTGATTGATAATCGCGTGCCAAGCGAGCCGTTTCTCAACAACCGTTTCGTTGGGGGTGCTTAAGCCACTTGGTGAGCGTTCTACAATATTCACACTATATATAGTCATTGAATGCTATATCAATCAACTTGAACAAAGTTCAGGGGCCACTCATGTTCAATGGCCACATGGTGTTCTGCAGTGCAACAGGCGGTGGCAGGCTCGCTGAAAATGTGAAATATTATTTTACACGACGTTTCCACTTTTTGTATGATTTTCCATGATACGACCCGTCACTTCAGCATAGATAAATACAAATAAAAACTGGAAGGGCACACGGTGGAGCGCATACCTCCACCACGCAATGCCTGATCCAAGAAAACATATCTGGCCCAATACAATTTTATAATCTCATACTACATATCGTTTTTCTAGTCCTTTTTTCATGCTACATATCGTATTTTTTCTAGAATCACTGAAAAAAATTCTAGTAGTCGGATCTGGAACCGGATTTTCACCAAAATCGAATCAATTCGTTATGGTAACAAACCCAAGCTATCCACGAAGTTTTGTCCAAATCCGTCAACAACTTTTTGAGATATCGTGCAATATATCGTTTTTGGCCCTACCTCTCAATGTTGAAGAATAACTTCAACAAGAATCCGCCAACAAAAATTCCAGTAGTCAGATCTGGATGGAGATATTCTCCAAAATCTAACCAGTTGGTCCTTGTCACACAACGAACCTGTCCTCAAAATTTCATCTGGATCCGTCCACAACATTTTGAGATATCCTGTACACAAACAGACAAACAAACAGACAAACAAACAAGAAGACGTCATGCAGAGCACGACACTTGCAAAATCCATAAAACAAATTTGACCTCAAAAATAATTGGTGGTTGAATTCAATGACCAAATATGCAACTCCTCTTCAAATTTTGAGTGAATCTGTTGAAAATTGACAATTTTATATATTCGGCCCATGTTGACCTCTTGGCCTATGTAGACCTCCAAAAATAATTCGCTGGATGAATTCAGTGACCTAATATATATATATATATATATATCTTCTTCTTCTTCTTCTTTTGGCTGCTCCCGTTAGGGGTCGCCACAGCGGATCATCCATTATGATCCGCATAGTGATTTGGCACAGGTTTTATGCCGGATGCCCTTCCTGACGCAACCCTGGTCACCTCTTACGACACAGGGATATGGTACACCTATTTTAACCGGGGTATACACCGGCCCAGTATACTGGTACTCATTTCGCCGACCTCGGAAGGATGACAGGCTGAGTCAACCCCCTGGTGTATTAATTCAGTGGCTCAATGGGGCTTGAACTCAGGACCTCTTGGATCCCAAGCCGCTGCCCTAACCACTGCGCCAACACCAGGCTCCTAATATATATATATATATATATATATATATATATATATATATATATATATATATATATATATATATATATATATATATATATATATATATCCTCTTCAAATTTCAAGTCAATTGGATGAAAACTGAGGATTTTAGAAATACCACCTTAGTTGTTGACCTTGGCCCTATGTTGAGCTTTTGGTCCATGTTGGCCTCAAAAATAATTGGCTGGTTGAATTCAGTAACCTGGAATATAAATATTCTTCAAATTTCAAGTCACATACACTTCACATACAAAGCTTTTGTCTGCAGCCTGGTAGAGTACTGCTTTTCCCAGGGTCGGTGCTCCTGACTCTCACCTTTCTCGGCTTCACGCTGTGGAAACCAAGGCATTTAAGATCATTGGTATCTCCTGTGATGAGGCTGAGTCTTTGGGCCTCTCACTCTCTCACCGCAGGCCAGTCGGTGGTCTTTCTGTCTTCTACTGTCTCCTCTCCGGTCTCGCCCCCCCCCCCCCCGCTCTGTCTGCGATATGTCCCCACCATATTTCCGCAGAGTGCTCAATTTCCGCCAACAACCCCTTTCTGGTATAACTACCAAAATCACAAATCACTGCTCACCTTCACTCTTTTATTCCTCTTTTTCCCCCCACCATTGGAATAAACTCCCACACTCTTTTCAATCCCATTCTTCCCTCCAGGTCTTCAAAACAGCAGTTCACCACATCCTCTTAACTTCCCCCATCCAAAACCTCGATCTCTTCTACCCCTGATAATCCACTCCAAACCCACCTCCTTCAAATTCCCTGCTTTCCTTCCTGAAAGTCCCTGTAATGTCCATCTTGTATACCCCGTGTTTCCCACCTCATCCCTCTCCCTTCCACAGATCTCCTAATGTCTCTGTTCCTCACCGTTTTGTCCTTCCCTCTCCCGCCCCTCTTGTCTAATGCCCCCCTTGCTGTGTGTTGTGTGCTAGCTCTCATGCGAGCCTCAACAATGTAGACAAAAAAAACAGAAAAAGGCAATCAGATGAAAATTCAGGAATTTAGGAATCTCACCTAAGTTGTTGACCTTTGGCCAACATTGACCTTGTGTTCGATGTTGACCTCAAAAATATTTGGCTTCTTGAATTCAGTGACCTGGAATATAAATCCTCTTCAATTTCAAGTCAATCTGATGAACATTGAGGAGTTTAGAAATTTCACCTAAATTGTTGACCTTTGGCTTTGGTTGACCTTTTCACCAGAACAAGAGATTTCTTACAACAAGCTCTACCATGCAGTGATGTTTCGTGAAGATCGGTTTAAATTGTAATCTGAAGGCGACAGACAGACAAAAGGCCAAACAGACAGACAGAATAACAAAATCGACTGACCAACATACTTGAAAAATCTTCGATTTTGCAAGAAGCAAAGAAACAGACAGAAAAGGGTGAAAATATAACCTCTTTCACCTTCGGTGGTGGAGGTAATAATAATGCCATTCCTTTCATGCTATAAAGGCACATAGGGATGCTGAGGTAGTTTCATTGGCAAGAAGTACAATCCTGGATGTCACCAATCTGACACAGGTTACCGCCAAATGGAAATTATCCCAGTACACTGGCACTCATTTCGCAGATCTTGGAAGGATGACAGGCTGAGTCAACCCCACCTGGTGTTAATTCAACAGAAAAAACAGGGGCTCAAACTCAAGACCAGAAGGTTCCAAACCAGCCACCTAACCACACGGCCAAAACCAGGCTTGGACCCTGTACATCTATACAAGTGTGTGTGATTTAGAGCATGTCGAAACATCACTGGGAAGAGGAAATGGCAAACCACCCAGTACAACCCTAACAAAGAAACTGCTTTGGCAATGCCAATGCTCTGTGAGGAGTATCCATCCATCCATTGGGACCATACTATGTGCAGAGCGTTGGCGCTCCTTAAGCAGTCTCCTTGGCTATTGGTCACAATCCTGAATGGGTCGCAACTCCGACACAGGATACCAGCAAGCTGGCACTCATTTTGATGACGTAAGAAGGATGACAGGCAGAGTCAACCCCACCTGGTAATAATTCAACAGCCAAGGGGGATTTGAACTCAGGATCCAAGGATCCCAAGCTCACCACTCGAGCCATTAAGCCAACACCAGGCATGTATGGAGTGTGGAATGTGAAAAAAAACAAAACACACACACAATATTTAAATCAAAAGAAAATATTTAAATACCCTCCAATATATGTATATATACATATATATATATATATATATATATATATATATATATATATATATATATATATATATATATATATATATATATATATATATATATATATATAGTTGCGAATTCGCACCCGCCGGCGTGCGAGCGGCCACATAACTCGAATCGCGGCACGTCGCCCACCGGACGGACAATTCCGTCGTGACCCTCTCGGACTAACGCCGGGAACTAGTCACAGGTGGGCCTTTCGGTTCACCACGATCGTCCCAATTGGCCCCCCGCGTGGGATAGGGTTGTTCACCAAATTCGACCTACCTAAGTACCCACATGGAGGGTAGACCGGGCGATCGCACCTCACCGCAGGTCGACCCCGGACACGGGCCACTTAAGTGACCCGTTCCGTACTATCGGGATAACCGAGCGGTGTTATCGTCAACCTCGACGGTTCCGATTAATTATCGGGCGTATTTAGCCCACTACCAACCCTTTACGTGAAGTAAGATGGAGATTCAATTAAAGAAAAGACGAAGTGAAACGGGAAAAA
>NC_140970.1:62367668-62442668 GCF_056783735.1 Eptatretus burgeri | reverse complement strand
ATAGGTGCTGATGGGTACCTTGTTTGTCATATCTGAAGACAAAAAACTTATAAGGAAAGACTATGAGACTGCTTCCACTTCCCATGCAAGATGTCTCAATATTCCTCAAATGACCATCAGCTGAATTTCATATACAGTATATGACGAATAAATATTCATTCACATTAGTTTGATATATCCTTCTACTTCCTGGAAAGGGCATGTCTTAAAACCCTCTTCTACAGCTTGTGTTGGTGCTGTGCGGTTGCTTACATACTGGATGACTTTCAGCTGGAGTGACGCAGCATCAAGGTCTGAAAGTTCAGCTGTGGGGAGATGGATAAGAAAGGAATGGAAGATTAGACAATAGGGTGTCGGGAAAGAAACAAAGGATATATGAAGATGATTACTTAATATCGCATTACAGTTTTTCCAATTAAATATATGCAATATATATTAGCCTGCCCACCCATGCAGTGGAAGACTGGGCTTTACAATGTGTGTGTGTGTTTTTTTTTTTATGTGTGTGCCAGTGTCTGTCCAGGCGCTAACATTATTTTGCCATTTGATCTTTTGTCATCAAATTTTCAACAAACCTTTATGATAAGAATGTGGAGAAAATAATTAATAACTGTGTAAAAATGTAAAAGGGCAAAGTCACAGCAAGTATAAATAGGTTTCAGAAATCCATCCGCCACCCAGTGTGACAACTGGGTGTTTTTAATTGTTTCTTTATTCATTCACCATTTGAGCTTCAGCGTGTCTCTCCAGTCCATCGTTTTTTGTTTTTTAACCATTTGATCTTTTGTCATCAAATCCTGAACAAACCTTTATTATTAGAATTTTTATTAGTAGAACAAAATTTCAATAGGTATTTCAATAAAATGGATGTTATCAAAGCATTTTGACTTGCACTCCTCAGGATAAAACTGCAAGCAGATGAAGAAGAAGCACCAAACTCTCGTTTATCAAGTTACAATGTAATGCCCTGTACTGAACGTTGATTGGTTCAGAGAAAGGATGGGATTACCTGATTGGTGGACCAGAGAGCATCTTGAATCATAAGTCGGTGGAAAGGAACCATCATGAATAATGATTAGGTGGAGATGAATCACTGAAGTACCAGTGGAAACATAGTGGTAATTAGCTGAGGGATATATATATATATATATATATATATATATATATATATATATATATATATATATATATATATATATATATATATATATATATATATATATGTTAAAACACTTGGAATATGTCTTGCAATCCTGACAAATCACACATCTTCAACATATCTCTCTGAAAGGACCATCTGTAAACCCCCATCTACTTTCTCAACAATCCTCTTGAATAAGTCCTTTCATTCAAGCTTCTGTGTCTCACTATCTGCCATGACCTTTCCTGGGAAATCCACATTTCCATGCTGGCTGCCAGCTTAACGAGGGTAGAGAAGATCATGGTTTTTGTCTGGAGATGATCTGAGATGGTGGTGGACAGCTGTCTTGGAGACCTGGAGGGAAAAATGAGATGGAAGATAATGTGGAAGTTCTTCAGGCAAGAAAAAAGAGGAACAATAGAGTGTAGGTGAGACATCATCCTGGATTTAGTTGATTTCACCAGAAGTGGGTTGGTGGTGAACCTGGGTAGGGGGTGGGGAGTGACAAAGCATGGAAAGAGCAGAGAGTGCAGGACCAGAAAGGAGGAGGTAAAAGACAGAGACCACAGACCTTTCTACGATGGCGAAGTGATTGGCCCACAGACTCAGTTTCATCGCCAAAGATTCCAATAATCTTAAAGTCCTTGGTATCCATGGCATCAAGCTGAGCAAGTTTCAAGGCGGGAAGCATGCCCATAGGGGATAGTGTACTCTAAAGCGAAACTACTGAATAGGTTTGGTAGCTTCGCTTTTCATCTACTTGGTGACAGCTTTTGATGTTGACATTCTTGAACTGCTGGAGGCCTTTCTGGGTTTTCAGTCATGACGTTGTCGTGATGACATAATCACGGCATTGGTCCAAGTTCGGAGCACTTCACTAAATCCATTTGTACATTTACCAACTGCTTAATAACAATGGTGATGCTTCCTGGTTGTGATTGGTTGTCAAAAGACAATGGGTCCATGTGACAGATGGTACTTGTGGGTTCCAAATACAATCTGGCCTCAACAATCACCTCGTGGTGCATTGTTAGCAAGTATTAAGGGTGAGTCAAAAGTCCAGAAACGGAAACATATGATGGAATTTGAAAAAATGAAACAAACAAACTTTCCTACGTTTCCGGACTTTTGACTCGCTCTGTACAAGCCGAAAGGCTTCAAAGCCAATAAGTGGATGAAACAGCGATGTGTTGCCCTGACGAGCCTTAACAAGTGCAAAACCGGTCGATAGCTTCACTTTTCAGCTGCTTGGTGAAAGCTTTTGATGTTGATATTCTTGTATTGTTCGAGGCCCTTCTGAGTTTACAGTCGGGATGTCATCGTGATGATATCATCACGACGTTGGTCCAACTTCGGAGCACTTCAATAATTATATATATATATATATATATATATATATATATATATATATATATATATATATATATATATATATATATATATATATATATATATATATATATATATATATATATATATATATATATATATATATATATATATATATATATACATATAACACGGGTGGATGGTGAGTCCTCGTCGAGGTGAAGCTTCAGTCGACCTACATCAGTACGGTTTGTCTATTAATTACATATTTTTTGAGTTGGACCGTGAGTACGCGTATTAATTATGGACTATTGGAACGTAGCTTTTTGACATTGAGACCTTTATCCCCCTTAGACTCTTTTTGTATCCATAGTTGACGCTCGTGGAAGAGCTCGACAATTTTAAGACCTTTTCAACCCTTTGAACCTTTTAAGACCCTCAATACCCTGACACCCTTTAGACTGCAGCTTTCACTCATTGATCCTTCAGACTTTGTAAGACCTTTAAGACCCATTTAGACTCTAAACCCGATAGGCCCCTTAGACCATTTAGAACTGTAACTTATGTTGGGATATATCATTTAGACTTTAAGACCCCTTCGACCTTTTAGAACCCCTTAGACCTTTACACCCTTTAGCCCATTTTACATCTTTTGCACCTTTTAAGACCCTTTAGACCCCTTGACTGTTGAGACACTTTAGACTCATTTAGACCCTTTTAGACTCTTTGGACAATTTTTAGAAACCACCTTCGATTATTTAGACGTCCCCATAGGCCCTGTTAGACCCTCAGTACTTTTACATCCCTTTGTTGAATACAAAGTCAAGGCTCATAGAAGAGCTAGAACACTAAACAGATCAGGATGCAACAGAACAAAAGGTACAACAGAGAGAGGGGAGGGAAACACCAACAGAACTGTTGAGAGCAGTGGGAAACACTAACTTACGACTCTAACTACAAGTGGAACATACCCTTTAAACCTTTTAAACCTTTAAGACTGCTTAGACCAATTGACATCCCTTTTCGTCCCCCTTTAGATATTTTAAGACCATTTAGACTCCTTACACTCCTGAAGACAATGACACCCTTTAGACCGCTTAAACCCCTTGACCCTTTGATTTTTAGACCATTGGAACCCTTTCGACCCCCAAGACCTTTACACCCTTTGGACCTGTAGATTGGTTCGACACACGCCACACAAACATCTATGGAGTCTTTTTGCAAGACACAGACTATACTTTTTTCAGCAAGTAATGCGCAATCTCCACCCGCCAGGATTCTGTGTAGTCTGTTAGGTTGAACAGCAATAACATATTGGGCACTTGAATTGGTTCACCAATCAAAACCGAGAAGCATATCATTTTTGAGGTGAAAAGGTCAAAGGATCAAAGGCCAAGGTCATTAATTTTCATTCGATCGACTTGAAATTTGAACATGGTTTGCATATTAGGTCAATGAAGCCTATTGTTTTAGGTCAAAAAGGTCAAAGCTCAATGGCACATAAAATCATCAACTTTCATCCTATTAACTTGAAATTTGAACAGAATTTGCACATTGGGTCCCAGACATGGTTCATCAAAAATCAGAACAACCGATTTAGCCTATTTGACATGTAAACGGTTTCCATGACAACAATTTCACCCCATTATAATCAAATGGGCCTTTTGTGAATTTATTATTACCATACCTCAGTCATATATCAAGATGCCAAATTAAAGCATGTGCAGCTTATTTATTGGTCAAAACTAGGCAAAGGGCAATGTCACAGCCACCCAGAACATACAAAACATCTCTCAGGCCACAGTGAGAAAATGTATCAACCAAATTTGTTAAGCATAACATTCCAGCATATAAAACACTTGATAGGTCAAATTTTCGAAATTACCAAATTGCTGTTTCCATGGCAACTATTGTTTATTTGGATTTCGCAATATCATGTTATGCATGACACCATTCTTGTTGGGTCGCCGAAATAGGTGACCCTTATTGTCAGTAATTCTGTCTGTTTGTTTGTTTGGATGTTTGTTCGTTTGTCATCAGCGTAATTGGTAGTAAACGTTGGCGGATTTTCACCAAACTCGGGTGGTAGGTACATCTTATGACCTCGTGCTTTGGAAATTGTGATGGTTGCTAGGGATACTTTGGTTCCCTCGCAACAACTGAAGAACCTTCAAAATCGGTACCGTTCACGCCAAATCAATTCTGAAAGCCATTATCCTACGTAGGGTTATGAAATTTGGCATGAATGATCTACAGGTGAAGCTCTATCAAATATACTCCGGTTTTTGTGATATATGGAATACTTTACCCGCAGCGCCCCTACAATTAGGGTATGCGCGAAAATTGAAGGCCCCCTAGCGACCAGGTGAGTCCATCGATACGAACAAAACTTTGCAGGTTCATGGTACTCAATGAGTACTACAACTTTGCCGCAGGACATATTGACCGATTTCGCTTAGGTCAGGGGTCAAAGGTCAATTAGTGCAAAAATCGACAATATGCGAGAGCCGGAGGTGCCTTCATGCCAAATGCTACTCCTCCTAGGGTTATGGTCGGATGGTCATGAAAATTCACACTAATCGTCTGGAATACATTGTGCACAAACGAAAGAGCCGGATTCTCGATTTATATCTTTGTTCACCCATAGCACCCCCTCGGACTTTGGGGATTTCCGATTTCAAACCGCATTTTTGGTACTTTTCATTCAAATGGATACCGAGTAGTTATCAGTAGGTGGAACTGGATGAGATTTGCTATGCATAATCTTAAGGTGATTCCCTATCCGCAATATGGCATCCATTTTGCTCTATATATTGTAGTTTCCATGCTCGGCGACCCATTGCCGCCTACCGGCTTGTCTTTTTGTTTGTTTATTTATTTATTTAAATGTAAAATCTACATGATCCAATTTAAACGTGCAATTGGAGTCTGTGTCCTCAATCAGGAATTCCTCTTCTGGAATCATTTGTTTTTATTTTAAATAACTGTATCCACATGTTCCCCAGATATTCTACCAAATCCATTATTATTATTTTTCGATATGTCTGTGCCCGTGCAAGCTTGCGGCTGGAAAATGTGCACAATCCTTCCATCATTGCACAGAGTGCGTGAGATATATTGCAAAAGTGGTTTAGCGTTTGATTCCCTGTGCAAAGGGGATGGTGATGTAGTCAACACAAGTTAAACTCCCTCTCAATAGCCCGGTTCGCTAAACCTCTCCAGGGGAGCACAACATACATAAATTGCATGCCAACCACAGAACAACTATAATGTTCCAGGAAATGAGAATGGTTGCTCAAAGTTGGTGAGAATGATTGGAATATTCTCTCCGTTCATTGATCTGGTGTTCTTTCAAAGCACCATCTTGCACAAGTCGGCATTAAAACTGCAGCAGGCAATTCTCGATTTTTCCTCAGCACGACATAGCGTGGGTGAATGTGAGCACACCACCCACGATATGTCTGACAAGATTTAAGTGCTTCATTACACGTCATTCTGTCCATCTGTTCTTGTTATGAAAACAAATCCACACAAACACACTACATTTCACATCCCAGTGTTGTAAGTACTCCAGGTACATCTTTCAGTCGTTTCATTTATTGTCAGGTCAGGTCAGATCAAATCTGTGACTTGCTACAGATACCATGTAAACCTGTACTAACCAGTTTTATGGTTGGGTTGTCAGCGACTAAAACGTCTCCCCAACCAGGTTTCTGGGTGAGGAGGGTGTTTGGATATGGACACCCAGTAGGATTAAAAACAAAACTTGTCAAAGGGCAGAGGAGCTCCTTGTGAGCCAACGGCCATCCATATCTAGTGCCCAACTGTCTGCGGACGTCCTCCTTGAGTTTGTTACCTCTTTTTAGGAGGTTGGTGGCAGGATTTGCACTCCGGCCACCGTAAAACACTTCATTCCTCAACACGCACAAAAAACACAAATAAATCTAAGAGAACCCATTCCGTAGGAGGACCACCTGTGAAGCTGCCTTTTGCAAGGTAGCTCACTCGATGATGAGATTGGAGCAAAGCCCTCGGGACCTCCAATATTTAATGAGAGGAGGAAAACCACGGGAAAACTTGCTGGGTCGGGTCGTGTTGTTGTATGTCGGGGTGGCGCTGAGGTGTTGTCCACCAGATGGCGGTCTCCTTGGGTTAACTTGAGGTGGTTCCTTTGGGTGGGTGCCTGGAATATCCACACTCCAAGAGAGGATGATCATCTCTCCCTGCTGTCGTCTGAGCTCCAGCATTTGAACATCAGTATTGCAGGACTCTGAGGTTCGGAGATCGGATAGTGGCGATACCATGGTGGGTAGTTACACCGACTACTGGACTGGTCACCCCAATGGTTATCGTGCCCAAGGAGTTGCTGTGTTCAATAGGTTGACTCCAATAATAATTGAGGTAACACCATTCAACGGTCATATCACGAGACTGAGGATTCGTCACTCTCTGGGTGTCATTTCCTTGGTCTCTGTATATGCTCCGACTGAGGTGAGTGATCTCACTGTGAAGAAGGCATTCTACGCCACGCTCGAGTCTGTGGTTGATCAGTGCCCCAGGCGAGATACTCTTCTTACCTTGGGGGATTTCAATGCATTTACTGGCGCTGATAGGGATGGTTATGAGGAATGTGTTGGTCCCCATGGGTCTTTAACTGTGAACCAGAATAAATTTCTTGACTTCGCAAGATGTTGTGGACTTAGGGTGGCTGGTTCATGGTTTCAGCGCCGACAGGCTCATCGCTGGACTTGATATTCTAACGCTGCTGATGTGGCAAAGGAGATTGACCATGTGCTCATTGATGGTTGCTGGAGGATGATCCAGAACTGCAATTTCGACCGGAGTGCTGAGTTCCTCAATATCGACCACAGGCTTGTTGGCGCAACTCTGAAGTTGCAGCTCAAATCCAGGAGAATGGTACCATCCCAATCTAGGATGGATGTTGGCAGTCTCGAGGATGAGAGGGTAGCTGAGGAGTTTACGGACTAGTTGAGTGGAGATTTGGGGGGGTCTAGGTGTTTCAGGGCATCCTGAAGAGTTGTGAAGTGACTTTGTTTGTTCGGACTCTTTTCTCTCGCCTGTGGAACCAACTTCCCCAGTCTGTTCAGTCCCATTCTTCCCTCCAGGGCTTCAAGACAGCTGTTCACTCCTGCCTCAGTTTTTTACTCCATACTCACACACACCTACTTCAGGTTTTTTACTCCAGACCCCCATCCATTCTCATGATTTCTTCTATCCCAAATGACACCATTCCCAAGATCTCCCTTTTTCAGGTTGTTGTGATTTTTTTTCCTCTCTCCCTCACCTCTTTTTGCTTATTAGTTGTCGGTTGATTTTTTCCTATTCTGTCTCATCCCCACTTTTCCATTCACCTCTTGCTGCATTTCATCCAACTTGTGTGCAGTTTGTTCACCCCCATGTGTCTTCTCCCCATCCATTTGAACTCACTCTCACTTCTACTCTGCTGATCGTGTTCTCCCTTTCCACTTTGTTCCATACCATTATACTAGAGCTCTTCCATGAGCCTCCATCAAGCATACACAAAACAAACAAACAAACAAAAAAAACACCTTGCCCATCACTGGTCGTTATACAACACTTACTCTGAATCCCAGCACAAAGAGCACTCCCTCTGTACCCCACACCAGAGACACTCGCTCCAAACCTGAGTGCCTAACGTGCTCACTCTGAACCCCAGCACCAAACACACTCACTCCGAACCCCAGTACCCGATGCACTCACTCTGAATCCCAGCACCCGATGCACTCACTCCAAACCCCAGCACCCAATGCACTCACTCCAAACCCCAGCACCTGATGCACTCACTCTGAACCCCAGCACCCAACGCACTCACTCTGAACCCCAGCACCTGATGCACTCGCTCCAAATCCCAACACCCAATGCACTCGCTCCGAACTTCAGCACCCGACACACTTGTTCAGAACCCCAGCACCCGACACACTCGTTTAGAACCCCAGCACCTGACACACACGTTCAGAACCCCAGCACCTGGCACACTTGCTCAGAACCTCAGCACCCGACACACTCGCTCCGAACCCTAGAATCTGACACACTCGCTCTGAACCCCAGAACCTGATGCACTTGCTCCGAACTCCAGCACCTGGCACACTCGCTCTGAACCTCAGCACCTGACGCACCCGCTCCTAACCCCAGTGCCCAACGCACTCGCTCCGAACCCCAGCACCCGACGCACTCGCTCCAAATCCCAGCACCAATGAAAGATTTTTGGGAATATGGTATCTGATCTATCACTGTATCTGAGTTTGTCGAGTCAGTCAGGTAACGTTGGCAGCAGGCCACTTCAAACATGAAACGTGTCCATCAAATTACATTTAAAGTCTTTCCTTGCAGTGAATTTAAGGCATAGCTCCAAGAAATGTCATTTTCTTCCCAGTAACATCCCAGAAAATGTCCATCCCGTTGGAGGTTTCAGAAACTGGATGACATCAAGCAGAGCAAAGCAAAGTTTCTCAGTCGTGACAACAGTTCCATTGTCGTGAAAGAACACCATTACGATTCTCTCCAAAGATAAAGATTTTCCTCGCTCGCTTTATTCCAAAAATGAACAATTATTCATTCTCATGCTTGATTTACCCATATTATAAAATCGTTTGACAATGAAATGGAAATGCTGAAACTTCTCGAATTGCATGATCCTGGTGCCACGATGTCTTTCCTGGACATTGGCTGAGTATTACCAGGAGATCTTAAGGTCTTCACAAACAATGGTTGCTATACTTTGGAGTTTGTGTGAGAGAGAGGAAGTGTCAGGGAGGGAGGGGGACTGGGGAGGGGGACTGAGGAGGTGATGTGTCAACATCACTTTCTGCCTTATAGTACAAGCACGTACCGCATAGTTGCAGAATCTTCCTGTCCATATAACTGAAGGTTTCACCATCATCATGTGACACCAAGTTTTGGCCTTTAGCCACACTGGCTTGGGACGAAGCAGTCAACACCATGTTGTGCACCCTTTTGCAGCAAACAGAGATCTACAGGCATATGACAGCGGCATAAAATTGAAAATGTTGAATAACAATGACAACAAGAAAGAACAACACCATGTCAGAGATTGCAGACCCTCGCTAGAACTGTTTTGTATGGTGTATTTTGTGTGGCAAATAAATGGAAGGATATACCAAATGAAAAGGTCGTTGATTGCAAATGAAAGGTCTAATAAATGGTGTAGTTGTAAATGCACAAAGGTCAAGCAAATGTCTGAGAAGTTGTAAAGATCAAATGGTCTGAAAGTCTAAATGTTGAAAGGTCGAAAGGGCGAAAGGTCTGAAAAGGTCTAAATGGGTCTGAAGGGTCGAAATGGTCAAAAAGTCCAAAGGGTCTTAAAAGGTCGAAGGAGTCCAAAGGGTGTAATTTAAGTTTTAAATGGTTGGAATTGTCTGAAGGGGTTGAAAGAGTCCTAAAACATATGAAAAGGGTTGAAACATTCAAAGGGGTCAACAAGGAAAGAAATGGTCTGAACATTTAAAGGGTAGAGAGGAGTCTAAGGGTCTTCAGGGATCTAAATGGTCCAAGAGGATCTCAAGGGTCAAAGAGGTCTAAGGGTTCTAAATGGTGTAACGGGGTCGAAGGTTCTTTGGGGTCTTCAGGGTCTTAAAGGATGTGAGGGTTCAAAAGTGTCTAAATGGTCTGAGGGGTCGAAAGGGTCTTATGAGTCATAAAGGGTTTTAGGGGTCCAAAGGTCTTAGGAGTCTAAAAGGGTCTTCAGGGTCTTCGGGTTATAAAGGGTCGAGAGGGTCTTAGGGTTCTAAAGGCTGTGAAGGGTTTTAGGGGTCTGAAGAGTTTTAAGGTTCTGAGGGTCTTTGTGGGTCTTTAGGGTCTTCATGTTCTTTGGGTTGTAAAGAGTCTTTGGATCAAATGTAATTAATACACACTCACATTCTGTGCAGACAAACAGACAAATATACAGACTGAAATGCAATCCCCTCTTCTTTACCAAGGGTAACAAGAGCTCAAGTGAGCACAATATATGCCCGAACAAGAAGGTATATACAGAATTGTGCTACAACATGGAAAACAGCATCCTGGTTGCCATGGCAACCACTTTAGATGACGAACGTACGTCACGACACACCGTCTCCACAGTCTGTACCTATGTACCAAATATGAAACGTGAAAGTTGAAAACTTTGGGAGTTAGAGTGCGGACAGGAACGGACGGACGACATGAATCACATAATACGCTCCAATATATATGTGTGTATATATATATATATATATATATATATATATATATATATATATATATATATATATATATATATATATATGTCTATATATATATATATATATATATATATATATGTATATATATATATATATATATATATATATATATATATATATATATATATATATATATATATATATATCTCTATATATATATATATCAGGTCAGGTCAGGTATGGGAGCATGTGCCAGAACAGCGCGTCGCTGCGTCCACTTTCCGCCGGTACTCCAGGGGCCTCCGTCTGGCCATCCCCCAGGCAGATGCCAGGCCCATCCCCATCTCCTTGAGATGATGGTCAACCTGCTGCAACCATGAGGCACGTGGTCGGCCCACTGGCCTCCTCCACTCATGGGACTCGTGCGCTGAGAGAATCTGGTGAGCAGGATCAGCGTCAGGAAAACGAGCCACATGTCCATACAACCGCAGCTGACGCTCACGGACTATGCAGGTAACAAATCTCATCCGAGTCTCTCTCAGCAACCGCTCGTTGGACACAAAATCCGACCAGCGATAGCCAAGGATTCTCCGAAGAGACCTGGTACCAAAGGAATTAAGTCTCCGTCTCAGATCCTTGGTCAAAGTCCAAGTCTCGCACCCATAGAGCAAGACTGGAAGTACCAAGGACCTGAAGACTCGGACTTTCGCCCTCCCGCACAGGTACCGGCAGCGCCACACCCCATGATCCAGTGAATCCATGACTCCCCAGGCCCGACCCAGACGTCTATTGACCTCCGGCTCACAACCTGCGGAGACATGAATATCACTGCCAAGGTAAGTGAATCTATCCACGACCTCAACATCCTCACCACAAACAGACACAGACAGGACAGCAGCATCCAAGATGTCACCGAAAGCCTGGATCTTTGTTTTGACCCAAGAAATCCGTAATCCCAACGGCTCCGACTCCTCATTCAGCACCTCGAGGGCCCCCAAGAGGATGTCTAAAGTCTCCGCAAAGATGACTGCATCATCTGCAAAATCAAGGTCCGAGATCTTGACATTGCCAAACGATGCACCGCAACTTGATCTCTCCGACATCCTCCCTAAAATCCAGTCCATACAAGTGCTGAAAAGTGTGGGGGCAAGTACACATCCCTGACGAACTCCAGTAACAACTGGAAATAAGTCAGAGGCGGTACCACCACACTTCACAGCACTCTCAGTACCAGAGTAGAGTTCAGACATAAGATCGATCAGTTTCGGTGGCACCCCACGAAGACCAAGAATCCTCCAGAGGACATCCCGATTCACTGAATCGAACGCTTTACAGAGATCAACATAGGCTGCAAGCAGCCCCTGCCGAAACTCGTCTGCGTTCGGTGAGGACACGAAGTGCAAGGATACGGTCAATCGTTGACCTCTTTGGTGTAAAGCCTGACTGCTCTGGACGCTGGTGCTCAAGCAGATGGTGGCGAACCCTATCAAGAATTATCCGAGCAAAGACCTTGCCCGGCACTGAGAGCAGCGTCACCCCTCGGTAGTTGTTGCAGTCTTGGCGATCACCCTTCCCTTTCCAGAGAGGGACAACAAGGCCCCTCTTCCAGTCAGTTGGGATGATGCCTGTGTTCCAGGCAGAGCACAAAACTCCAGGCAACCACGCGAGTGCAGCATTTCCACCAGCCTTGAGAAGTTCGGCATGGATGCCACAGATCCCTGGAGCTTTGCCCCGTTTCAACTGGTTCACCGCAGCCCGTGTTTCCACAAGCGATGGTGGACCACAGTTGATTCGAGGGTCAGCAACAGGGATTGTAACACCCCTTGACGTCCAACTCGACAGCTGGGGGATCAGCCTGGTACAACCGCTCAAAGTAACCGGCCCAGCGGGCCTTCACTTCAGACTCCTCTGTCAAGAGCCTACCACCCTCTGCTCGAACTGCAGTGCTCCGAGGGATGGGCTTGGATGAACGTAATGCGCGAATTCCCCTGTAGCGGGACGAGAATCACCTGTCCATAGGTGATGCTCTACCCCCTCACAGATTCCTCGCACATAGGCCTCCTTGTCCACCCTCAGTGCACGTACAGTTTTACGCCTCAGCTCCCTGAACAGCTCAGCTCTGCCATTCAGCCTGGCCCTGCGACTCTGGTCAATGGTATCCAGTGTCCCTTGAGAGACAAAATTCTTCTTTGCCCTGCGGTGAACTCCAAGGCATCCACCGGCAACATCAAGGACGGTGGTCTTGAAGGTGCTCCACAACTCTTCAGGACCCCAAAGCACCCAGACCCCCAAGTGTCCACTCAGCCTGTTCGCAAACTCCTCAGCTACTCTCTCATCCCTGAGCTTGGCAACATCCAGCCTAGGCTGGGATGGTACCATTCTCCAGGATTTAAGGTGCAGCTTTAGAGTTGCTACAACAAGCCTGTGGTCAGTATTGAGGAAATGAGCACTCCGGTAGACCCTGCAGTTCTGGATCATCCTCCAACGACCGTCAATGAGGACATGGTCAATCTCCTTTGCCACACCGCCAGCGTTGGAATACCAAGTCCAGCGATGAGCTTGCGGGCGCTGAAACCATGAACCAGCCACCCTAAGTCCATGACTTCTTGCAAAGTCAAGGAACTTAGTGCTATTCTGGTTCATAGTTCCTGACCCATGGGGACCAACACACACCTCATAACCATCCCTATCAGCTCCAGTCGATGCATTGAAATCCCCCAAGACTAGAAGTGTATCTCGTCTGGGGCACTGATCAACCACAGACTCGAGTGTGGCGTAGAATGTGTCCTTCACGGTAAGATCACTCGCCTCAGTCGGAGCATAAATAGAGACCAGGGAAATGACACCTAAGGAGTGACGAATCCTTAATCTCATAATACGCTCGTTGACCGGTGTTACCTCAATTATCATTGGGGTCAGCTTATTGGACACAGCTACAGCAACTCCTTGGGTATGGTAACCATCAGAGCGACCAGACCAATAGTAGGTGTAACCACCCACCATTATCTCGCCGCAATCCGGTCTCCGAACCTCAGAGAGAGCTGCAATCCCGATGTCCAAACGCTTGAGCTCAGATGATAACAGAGACAGGTGATCATCCTCTCTTAGGGATAGGACATTCCAGGCACCCACCCGAAGGGACCGCCTCAGGTTAACCCAAGGAGACCGCCGTCTGGTGGACGACACCTCAGCACCACTCCGACACACTCTCCCGCAATCTGACCCAGGGATGTTACCCCGTGGTTTCCCTCCTATCATCAAAGATTGGGGGTCCCGAAGGCTTTGCCCCAATCCCATCATCCGGTGAGCTGCCCTGCGAAGGGAAGCTGCACAGGACGTACTCCCACGGAGTGGGTTTTCAGATTTTTTTGCGTTTTTGCGTTTTGCGGAATGAAGCGTTTTACGGTGGCTGGAGTGCAAATCCTGCCACCAACCTCCTAATAAGAAGTAACCCAACTGCAGGAGGACGTCCGCAGACACAGTTGGGCACTAGATATGGATGGCCGTTGGCTCACAAGGAGCTCCTCCGCCCTTTGACAGGTTTTGTTTTTAATCCTGCTGGGTGTCCATATCCAAACACCCTCCTCACCAGAAAACCTGGTGGGGGAGACGGTTTAGTCGCCGACAACCCGACCATAGATATATATATCGGGCGCATAAAAATATAAAAACTTTTCGAAAAATCAACATATGGGTTCATAATGACCAACATCCACCACAATTCCCTTGAGAAAATGAATTTCGACAATGCAGCAAATCTACAGGCATATGATATTGGCATCTACTTGAAAAAGTCGAATAACAATGCTGAGGGTGTAAATGTCTCCTCCAGTTTGACAGGCTTGCACTCCCGCCCTGGCAGTGGAGTTGCAGTTTACATCAAACACTCAATTTCTCACTCTCTGTGCACTGCTGTTACATCTCCTGAACCCCAGGGTTACCTTTGGCTGCGACTTCCGCTCTGCTCCCACCTCTTGTTTGTCTGTGTCCTGTACCCTCCTCCAAACAGTGATGACTCCATGTACATCGCTCTTAGGCAACATGGACAAACATTGAACCACCCATCCAAACTGTCTTCCCTGTATGTGGTCATTTAAACTGTGACCATGTCAATTGGCTGGGTGTTGGTACCTCTCTCACCAGCCATGGCACTGCAGCAAAGGTCTTCTGTGACTCCATGGAACTGACTCAATCTGTGACCTTTCCAACCCAGATTTCTCCAAATGGTAAATCCTCCCTTCTGGACTTGGTGATGACAAACTTTCCTGCTAATGTCTCCTGTTCTTCCTCTGCTCCAATTGGTTCATATAATCATATGCTTGTGAAAGTCAACATCTCTGTAATGTCAGACTCACTACTGTTGAGGCAGCTCTCTGAGAATAGCCACTAAGGCAGACTGGCAGGCACTACCAGCTGCCATCTCTCTTTAGGACTGGTCACCCATATCTACTGCTCCTGATATTAACTCAGCCTGGGAAATCTGCTCTCTCTTATGCACAGATTCATCTCTTCTCATCTACAGTTATCATACACTTCCTCTCATCCATGATACACCAAATCCTGTGGTGAGCTAGTCAACTTGAAACAACTCGACTGATCTTCCTGGAAGGCAAATCCGACTCAAGGCATCCTCAGATCATTTAACAAAGCCTTCAACAAATGTGTTCCACTCTCAGGAGAGCCAGAAAACAAATTGTTATGTGGAAGGGGGGCGGGGAGGGGGGTGGGTCCATGGCTAGACTGTGATAAGCATTGTATAGTCCTGTGTTTCGAGTAGATTAGATTGTCATGTAACAGGGATCTGACAGTCAGTCATTTGTTACATGTGACGCTGAGGAGGCAACATATGTTATTTATCGACAAGGTAGAGATTAATTATGTATGCGCAAAACCCTCTTGTTGTGGGCAGGGCTAGGTGAGGACTTATCATCACAGAGGCACATGTGTCACGTGTGTGAAAGGCCAATTACGATCTATCTGGCCAGTGGGTGCCACCAATTGTGGCACAGTAGGCTGTCGAGCCTGAAAGAAAAGATGGACTGTACTGATGCTTTTATTGGGACCGTCCCTGTGGGTGACCCAAGAGAAAGACTCTGTCCAGGAGGTAGAAGAGAACTTGAGAGTTCTGACCGGGGAGTCCATGTGAGAGGACAAGGGGAGGCTTGTCAGAGGGCAAGAGAGTCAGTGAGCTCAATGCAAGAGAGAGGACATGAGGGAGTTCACAACTATGCATATGAGTGGAGATCGGAGAGTCCACCAAGAGAGACTGGTGTGCAAGGATGATGGAGACCTCGCTTGGAGGATAAGCCTCATGTGGGTTTGACCCAAGCTGGATCACCCTGTGTTTTGGAGGTCCTGGAGGTAAAAGGACAAAGGGGACCACATGCCCAAGTGGAAGACCTACTCATTGCTGACCCTACTCCTGGCCATTTGACTTCTTCTGGATACAATCAAGTCCTGTGTTCACCCTGCACATCACAGACAAAAGGGAAGTCTCGGCTGCATTATTGTTCTTTGTGAAAGTGTGAACTGTCGGCACCTAGTGCGTTATGTTTTACGGTTTATCTCTTATCATTGTATATAAGTTTATGTATCCCATTCGTATTTTTGACTCGTTTTTGTTATGTTATTATAGTGTTTTGTCGACCCTTTTCCCTGTGCTTTGTTGTACAAAAATAAATCCTTTAAAAGGTAAGAAAGCGTGTTTCATGCATCTGCTTTCCGTGTGTGTTTGTCGTCATTTCGGCTCGTTTGGCCGACCTTGGGGAATGGTAAAAGTAAAGTAAAATTGAACGCAGTGCCTTAAAAGACCACATGGATCATCCCTCGGGGCGAAAGGTCCCGGTTCTGAAGAATTCCGTGTTAATGGATACTTGGACATGAAAATATTTTGATGGCCTCAAGATTGAACTTTTAAACTTTTCCCCTCCTCTAAAAACAGGTTGCGCCTTGTTAAGTCTTTCTCTGGAGTATGCTCCCGTTCCATCCCTTCCCTCATTTGAAATGGCACCATGGCCGACTCCGCTTGTGAGAAGACAGAATGCCTCAATTGTGTGTTTGTTTCCAAACCTTGTGTCCCCAACCCCAAGCTCTCTGTACCTATCCCAACTGCGACTGGACCATGTTTCTTTTGCACCTTAGAAGTTGGAAAAGCTTCCGGCAACCCTCGACTGATTCTGCAACTGGACCGGACGGCATCAATCCACGTGCCCGAAAAACGTGCTCTTCTGCTCTTGCACGTCCTCTTTCTGCTCTGTTCACCCTCATTCGCCCTCGGTCATCTTCCATCCGCTTGGAAGTCAGCCACCTTCACTGCATTGCACAAACATACTACAAAAAGAAATCCTCTGAACTACAGAGGCATCAGCTTACTTCCAATCATCAGTGAGATGATGGAATCCATCTTCGCAGTTGACATCGCTTCCTCCCTTTTCTCAAACGGCCTGATCTCAGACCATCAGTTCAGATTCAGACAAGGTGGCAACCGGAGGCAAAAGTTGCATTGTTTACTACAACTTGAGTATCAAGGGAAATAAAAATAGGTTTTCTTATGATGGACCTACACCTCATTCTGTCACATTATTGGTGCACCAGCTTCTGCATAAACAATCTGGAAGGCTGGCTGGCACAATGCCCCACTAAGCATTTCATGAGGAAGATGCTCAACATCCCAAATATCCATGTGGAACTGTTTGGTGTTCCCATCTGAGCACCTTGGTCCTTATGTTGTGACCTCAAGTTTAAATCCTATCTCTTATGTTAATCTATCCATTCTCTCAAATTGTCCTCATAATACAGCCAACAATATATTTATGCATCCAAATAATGTCCATGTCCTACATCCAAAGATCTCCTTTTCTTTGCTCCTGCATGAGCATTAGACTGTTAAAAAAAAGCATAATGTCAAATCATGATAGCACAAACCGAAGCATATGGTTTTCTTTAATATGCATAAAGAAGAGCTATATTGGCACGAGGAACGTACGCTTTTTCCAACGGTGACGAGGCTGGCCTTTTCTATGGTGTTCAGTGGGCTGCAGCGCATCTTGAAAAAGGCACACACACAAACACAAGTGGAGAGCAAGCGATGATCAGAACAAAATCAGCATACGGTGACAGTCTTTCTTTTCCATGTCGAAACATAACCAAAGCAAATTGTGCATAGTGCCATCTGCATATCATATCCATGAGTGGGAAGGGGATGGTGAAGAGAGAGAGAGAGAGTAGAGGACTGAAGACAACAACAATGGACACTGGAAGAAAATGAAGAAAAGGAGAAAGAAGTCAATGGGACATGGATATGGGGAGGGAAAGGAAGGAAATAATTCCTTCAGTTTTGTTTAAAGATAATTTTGAATACAAATGTAACATGGCCAAAGGTAACCAAGTGAGAAGGAAATCATATAAATTGTCTCTTTGGAGGACTGCTTGCACCTTTGGTAGGCAAGTATAGAGGAATGCGCACTCGTCTCGAAGCTGTCTACCTTATCGAATCCCGACCCAGCTAAAAACTGCCATCCTGGTGTTTCACAGGCAGGGAGATTCATAAATGTGTGTGCCGTCCCTCGGATGGACGCTAAACTGGTGTCCCGTCTGCCAGCATTCGTTGGTGGACATTAATCATCGCATGGTGTCCGTCGTGAAGAGGAGGAGAGCGATCACTGACACCGTGGGAAAATTCCAAATTCTTGCCCTAACCTACAGGGGGCACTGCATCAGCGGCATAGCCATGCTCCCAGTAATGATGCAAACCAGCATCCATGAGTTGCACACAAAATGAATGAATGGCAAGCCATAGTTCCATTCCAAATTTGAAATTCCTTCCCTGATGTACTAGGGGCACTGCAACAGATGCATAGCCAAGTGCTGCAAATGCACCGATCAATATAACGGATGAAAAATGATTTGCAAATATTAAACAATGGTGATACAGTAGTCTGCTGGCCTACTGTTCACTGCTTGTTGAAATAGATGAAAAATTAATATATGGAACTCAAAAATATAAACCATATACATTTATATGCTGACCCGTGACTCATACTTTTACTGGTTTTGCAACATACCAGCACTACCAGTAGGACTGCATTGTTGCTGTCAACGACTGGAAGGATCTCCACTGAATGAGTAAGGGAAGAGCAGAGGACAGAGGCATTAAAAAACAAAACATTTTCAAAATCCTACGTGAACAATAAAAAGATTTTAAAATAATAATAATAATAAAGAAAACTCATTGGAATGCATCAGATTCCTTTCTTCACTTGAAAGTATCTTTCTGAACACTCGCTTGTCGAATGATTTATTCACACCCGGGGGACTTATATTGGCTTGTGGACACGGGGGTGCAGACTCGAAGGTGAGGATTTTACTCATTCCTCATATACACGGCACACGTTGAAAATTTGCTTTTAATGCCATTGAACATGAATACCGACCGACGTCATTCCGAGCACGATTCAAGACATCCCAGGTAGGCGAACATGATGAATATGAGCTGACGGCTAATGGGATGGCTCATGAGTTCTCACACTCAGCAGTCTAGTCTGGGTTCAATTCCCCAACCGAATATAAACCGTCATCCTATTGCTTTTTGCAGGTAGGACGTTTAATCAAAGAAGGTACCGTCTGCCGGGGAGGACATTAAGCCAGCTGTCTCGTATACCAGCATTCCCTCGTCGATGCTAAAAAGCCCACGTATCTTTTTTGGAAAGAGTAAGGCAGTATGTGTCAGCACTATGGTGACATGTTATATTCAAGCTGTAAAATACGGGGAGCAATTGCATCAGAAGCTTTGAGGCACACAGTGGAAGGAAAATGATGCAATCATCAGCCGAGTGCTCCGTACGCACAAAAACCTTCAAATACTATAACATTTGACATGCACTAAGGTGCAATCAAACACATGGGTGTAAGTCAGACAGTCATTGCTTATTGGGTGTGATGGGCATTGTATTCCATGTTTAATTCCATGCAATTTTATTAATTGCAAGCCGGAAAGTAACAATTCACCATTGTGAAAAAAAAAAACAGCTAATTGAATTGTTGATCCCGCTGAAAAAGAAATTGTGAATCTAAAGCTGGATGATCCAATTATAATCTGAGATTGAGTGGGGCATTGTTGGAATGGCAATTCCATGCAAGCGAGGCAATGGATCAATTGACTGGACAAAACGAATAAATAATTAATTTGTGGGGTTTTTAGAAAGTTATTAGAATTTCAATTGTTGGTGAGTTTTCACAATATCATCAACTGATTCAACCATTTAGACTTTCGAGTCTAATTTACCTGCACGGATACCATTGTGTGCGTCTATTCAATAACGCACATGAAAATAGCACAACTTCACTGACTGCACAACTTTGGAAACTAATACATTGAATGAGTTGTATCCAACACAATAACAGATGTCGAAATCATCATCACGTCCTCCGATCCACTCTTTTTCTTTTTCCTCTTTATTAAATGGCGAAGTGAGTACCAGTGTACTGGTCCCGGTGTATGCCCCGGTTAGAATAGGTGTACCATATCCCTGTGTGTCATAAGAGGCGACCAGGGTTGGCGTCAGGAAGGGCATCCGGCCATAAAACATTGCCTCAAGAAAAAGCCTAACCCCTGCACAGTAGGGAAAAATGGCTGTAAAAACGGTCATTTTTTTGTTTATATATCAAATATTTCTTTGCTGTCTGTGACATTCATGACGCTGGAGGTTATCACATGTCATTCGCAAACAAACAGGAATGGCAAAAACTATCAAAACTAGCATGCCTTACTTGTACCTTCTCTTATCTATTGCTTTATCCATTGGCAATCAATTTCCATTGCCTTACTTGTACAGAATTCAATCTGGTGCCTACCCTACCGAATGAACACACATTGAGCATGACGTCATACAAGATAATACACAGAGACATCTTTTGTGGCTTTGATAAGTTTTGTGATACATTTCAGCTCGGCAGACTTTTGCCATCCAACCTTCCAACTTCATCCACAGAAATTTATATTTTATTTCGGTTCCGCTCTTTCGTTGTTTTTATTCATCTTTCGGCTGCTCCCGTTTGGGGTCGCCACAGCGGATCATCCGTTATGATCCGCATACTGATTTGGCACAGGTTTTACGCCGGATGCCCTTCCTGACGCAACCCTGGTCGCCTCTTACGACACAGGGATAAGGATTGGGTTTCGCCATGATTCCAGGCTGCCTTACACCCTCTCATAGCGTGGCCCAACGCAGAGCTCCCGTCCTCAAGCGATCCTCCGACCCAAGCCTCCGAGTAGCCGGATTACAGGAGCACGCCACTACGCCCGGTAGTTCCGCTCTTTCATCTTAGCATTAAAAAATACATTATTAAAGACCACTCAACACAGTCAATCACTCTCGTGTCCTGTTCCACGAAATGAAACTCTGTTACCATAACTCTGCAGTACATGTCTAGCTTATAATCATCTCCCAACCTTCCATATGCAGTTGGTCAATGTCTCTGTAGTTCCACCCTGTGATCAATTTGTAACCCAGGTGCTATAATTTGAATCTTCATCTACGATATGACAATATGCTTGTTCGTCAGTCCGTCGTGTGTAAAGCTGCTTTCCACCCATTGGTTGGACATCTTGCCTGACTCCACCCACAATTGTAACCTGTAAAATCATACAGCTGCCGTGTTGGTGCGATCCAAAGCCAGACATATTCGGAGCTGTCATGTTTACAATTGCCATGCTTTCCCTATAAGTTTTCCCTTCACTGTAAAACAACCAAAGCAACTGTTAAAAACATCATCAAATATCGAAAGGATGAAGCTGATCAGCATCACGGGCCTTGTGAGGGCCAAAGTATACTCCTCAGACTTCAGTCCTTGGGCTTCAGGCCTCTGGTGGCAGCGTAAGGGCCAGTGCAATTGGAATCTATCTGAGCTATATAACCATGATGTATTATATATGTACAAAGGCAATGGGCATGTTTTTGCTTCAAACAGGGGGATTATTTTTTTTTTTAATTCAGAGCGACTGATGCAACGGTCTGTTGCCTTACACACCGCCGAAGTAACGACGTGACATTCTCTTGAGTAACTTTCTCCAACATCAACTCATCCTGGGAATTCTTTCATTTGATTTTGTTCTCTCTCTCTAATGCATAGACGTATCCCATCTCGTCTTCACTTATCCTACCTTTCCTCCCACCCATAGCACACTGAAGCTTGTGGCGAAGCAGTTGACCTGAAGCAACTTGCCTTCGCCTCATGGAAGGCAAATCCAACTGAAGGCAATCTCAGTTCGTTCCAAAAAGCTCGGAACAAGTGTGTGTCTACCCTGAGGAGAACCAGAAAACATCTTTCTAATCTCAAGTCTGAACTCTCAAGCCTGTCTCCCTCCGCCAAATCCTGGTGGCATCCAGTCAAGTGTTTCTGGTGTATGTTCCCCCCTCCATCCCCTCCCTTACCTCAAATGGCCGCACAGCTGACACTGCACATTAAAAGGCTGAATTCCTAAACTCCGTATTTGCTTCCAAATCCTGTGTGCCAAACCCATCACTTTCTCTACCCACCTGACCCAGTTGTACCCAACTGTTCCTGGACTCTGTGTCCTTTTCTCCTGACAAGGTGGAGAGTTTGCTGTCAAACCTCGACTCAGATTCTGCAACCGGTCCGGACGGCATCAGTCCACATGTCCGAAAAACCTGTTCCTCTGCTCTTGCTCACCCTCTCTCTGTTATATTCACGATCTCATTTGCTCTAGGTCATCTCCCATCTGCTAGGAAATCAGCAAACATCACTGCCTTGCACAAAAAGGTACAAAAACAGACCAATAAACCTTCTCCCAATCATCAGCAATGTTTTGGAATCCATTATCGCTTCAGACATTCAATCCTTCCTCTTTTCCAATGGCTTGATTTCCGCTCATCAATTTGGATTCAGACCACGTCACTCTACCCTTGATTTTTCTACTTCTGCTCTCCAAAACAAGAGATGGAAATCCCCAATGCCAGACATGAGATCAGCCATCTCTCGAGACATATCTCGTGCTTTTGATACAGTCTGGCACCCCACCCTGCTCACCAAACTCTCTTCCTATGGTATCCAAGGACATCTCCACTCATGGCTCGCAGACTTCCTCTCCTGTCGCAGTCAACGTGTGGCCCTAAATGGAGTTCTTTCATCCCCTCTTCCTGTCCAGGCTGGAGTTCCTCAAGGTAGCGTTCTGGGCCCTGTTCTTTTTCTGGTTCTCATCAATGATCTCTCTGACTCTCTGGGAAATCCTCTTTATCCCTTTGCTGATGACTCCATCCTCTGCCATACCATTTGTCATCCCACAGATCGGCAGGTAGCAGCCTCTTCACTCTCTGCAGATCTGGAAAAAATCACAAGCTGGTCCAACACTTGGAACATGTCTTTCAATCCTGACAAATGTCACACTCTCACTCTGTCTCTGTCTCTCCGAAAGGACCATCTGGACCCCCCCCCCAACCAATCTACTTTCTCAACAATCCTCTTGAGGAAGTTCTTTCATTCAAACTTTTGGACCTCACTTTCTGCCATGATCTTTCCTGGGAAAGCCACATCTCCAATCTTGCCTCCAAAGCCAGTGACCGATTGGGCATCCTCAATCGGGCAAAGTCCTTCCTTGGCACACCTGTGATCCTGACCACACACAAAGCTTTCATCCACAGCCTGATGGAGTACTGCTCTCCCCTCTGGGCTGGTGCTCCTGACTCTCACCTTTCTTGGCTTCAGGCTGTGGTAACCAAGGCATTTAAGATCATTGGTATCTCCTGCGATAAGGTTGAGTCTTTGGGTTTCTCACTCTCTCACTGCAGACAGGCCGGTGGTTTTTCTATTTCCTACCAGCTCCTTTCTGGTGTTGCACCCTTTATTCTTTCTGTGCTTTGTCACGTCACCCCCTCCCCCTCAGGGCACACACGGTCCACCATTAATCCCCCTCTGGTGAAAAGACCTAAATCCTGGATCACTGCTCACCTACACTCATTTGTTCCTTTCTTTTTTTTCCCACCTGTGGAACAAGTTTCCACATCCTCTTCAATCTCATTCTTCCCTCCAGGTCTTCAAGACAGCTGTTCACCACCATCTCTTATCTTCCCCCATCCAAAACCATGATCTTTTCGACTCCTGTTCATGCACCCAAACCCAACTCTTTCATATTCCCTGCTTTCCTTCCTGAAAGTCCATGTAGTGTCAATCTTGTTTACCCCGTGTACCCTGCCCCATCCTTCTCCCTTCCACAGATCTCCTCATGTGTCTAGTTCTAACTGGTTTGTGCTTCCCTCTCCCATCCCCCTTGTCTCTTGCTCCCCTTATTATACGTTATGTGTGTTCGCTCTTATATGAGCCTTGACATTGTATCTGTCTATAATTCCAGCAATCTCTGTGTGTCTGTGACTGCTGTTTCTCGACAACCACTGGTCCGATCTAATTGAAACTTGCCAGGTATATTGCTGGGGACCTGTGGATGTGCCTTTTCAAGGTTTGATATTAATCGGACAAGTGGTTCCCAAGTTATGGCCATTTATTTACCAAACCAATGACAGGACACAGTGCTATGACGTCAAAATTGACGTCACAATTCTACTTTTTTTTTGCACATACGGTCACGCATGTACGGAACATACTCGTAGATTAAAGAAAGGGCTTTCAACTTGGAGGTTCCACAGGTTCTTGCTATTATTTCCGAGTATTTTCTTTGATAAGGCTCGACTGGAGACCATAAAACACGTCATTATAGAGGTATTTGTCCAAGGAATTCCGGGAATCTCGCAAAGTTGTGAAAGAAAAAAAAAACCTGTCATCATTTACTCTTCAGGATGCGTATATATGCATCAGGAAGGAGGTAATTTGTTTTGGGTCGTTTATTGGCACAATTAGGCTGCTCGTGGGTTCTTGAGAGTTGCAATTTCACAGGGTTACCACACGTCTCATGGGATTGTGAGTTGGACAGGTGACCGTGATGGGCTGTGACATGTCGGAGCCCTGCTGATGCTGTTTCGATCGCGGTTTCTGTGAAGTCGGTGAAAGCAAGATTGTGGAGGGAAAGAGTTAACCATTTCGCTGTTTCAATGAGGTCATGAATAATTATGTATTGATTGATGTGGGATGGCTGAGGGGGTAGGGGCAGACAGAGAGGGTTGAGATTGGGAGGGGGGAGAGCAAAGATGGGTCAGAGTGGAGAGGGCAAGGTTGAAGAGTTGGAGAGGTGGGGAGGGGGGAGGTTGAGGAGTTGTGGTGGAGATGGAGGTTGGGAGGAGGTTTAAAGGCTTGGAGTGGGGAGGTGATTGAAGTGTTAGGGTTGGGAGGGGAAGGTTGTGGACTTAGGATTTGAGAGGGCAAGCTGAGTTGGGGTTTGGGAGGGGGTTTTGATGGGTTGGGGTTTGTCGAAGGGTGGTTGAGGACGTAAAAGCACATCTTAAAATTGCGCAGATATTCCGTGGGTCCCTGCTAATGTAGTTTATTCTAAGGTTCAATGACTTACACAAAAGTATGTGCTCTTCATAAGCCTTATGCATGAGGTCAGTTTTCTGAAAAAGCCAGATGATCATTTGATGGAATGTCTCGGAACAATGTATGAGAATCTCACATGCAGGAATTTTCTTTCTTTTAATAAGTAGACACAGTGTGAAGGTACAGACAGTTCTCGTAACTATAAAACAGGGCAGACAGATGTAATGTGGGAAAAGGTAAAATCAATCCTTGCCTATCTTGTCCGGTGGAAGTGGGACAGCAAGAGGAGTGAGGGCCGGGTGCAGTATGGTGTGAGCAGGCAATCCATCACACTCAGTAAGTACTGGCTTCTCCAACACATCTCTGCACACACAGCAAAAAACAATTAATATATATTATACAGTATACATGTATATCGATATCACAAAAATTTAACAAGCATTGACCTTATTCTTGATCAACATTCATGACCTCTCTGCTTCTCCAGATAATCCTCTGTACAATTTTACAGATGACTCCACTCTGTGCAGAATATTACACAACACACTTGTGAGAGACAGGCTTCTACATCCATCCATCAGGACCATACTCTATGCAGAGCGTTGGTGCTGCTTAAGCAGTCTCCTGGGCTATTGGGCACAATCCTGGATGGGTCAACACTCCAACACAGGATAACAGCAAGCTGGAACTCATTTTGCCAACCTCAGAAGAACGACAGGCAGAGTCAACCCCACCTGGTATTAATTCAACAGCCAAGCAGGATATGAACTCGGGATCCCAAGCCCACCACCCTAACCATGAAGCCAACACTAAGCGTAGGCTTCTACAGATATGGAAGAAATAAGTCGTTGGTCAAACACCTGCCATGCTCTCACTCTGTCTCTCCACAACGATCAACTTTTGAACCACCCAGTATACATACCTGCACAACCACGAGAAAATATTCAGTTCCTTAGATTCACAATTTATCACATCCTGTCTAGGTAAGACAACCTCACCAAACTGAATTCTAAGGCAATCCAATACTTTAATATTATCCACAGCGCTAAGAACATTCTGAGACACTCGGAGCACATTGCAGTGTATGAAACTTTCATCCAACATATCATGAATTATGGGTCTTCACACTGCGCTGGTGCAGATGCTTCCCATCTTTCTCCCATGAAGGCTATCAAATCCAAGGATCTCTGTGTTATTGGCATATCCCGGCAGGAGGTCAAGTCCCAAGGTTTACTTCTCACCCACCGCTGGCAGGTTGATGGTCTATCTGTGAGCAGGATATATCAAAAGGTTGTGGACGGATTCAGACGAAACTTTGTGGACAGGTTGGGTGTGTGAAAAGGACCAATTGCTTTGTCTTTGATGAAGATCTGGATCCAGATCCAGATACTACAATTATAAAGTTATTCTTCACCATTGAGAGATGGGGCAAAAAATGATAGATAGCATGATATCTCAAAAAGTTGTGGATAGATTATGACAAAACTTGGTGGATGAGTTGGGTAGGTAACATGAAAAAGCCGATTCGATTTTGGTTCAGGTCCAGATGCAGATCCGGCCTATCAGGGGGATACAAAACTTAAACGTTCAGCCTTGCGTTGGTATATACTCCATGGAGTGCCGTGCTGCACTTCCGGTCAAAAGTTTTCGAACACCCCCATTTTCCCAGTTTTTACTGAAATTTAAGCAGTTCAAGTCCAGTGAATAACCTGAAATGGTAGAAAGTGGTAAACTGCCAGATGTTAACAAAAAAACAAAGTTTGGGTGACCAAAAACTGAAAAATAATGTAAATTTCAGTGTTGGCAAAAAAGACCCTTTTCAGGGAACAAGTAATGGGTTAGCAACTGCAGCTGTTCTGCAGCAATGGAAGTAAATTAAACCTTGAAAGTTGATGCAAACAATTCCTACAGGTGTCCCAACTTTTGTTGATTAGTTACAAACCCTCTGTCTGTATTAAATCAGTGTTGGAACAAACTGTGTTGCTTCACCCTCTGAAGCATTATTTGGACAATATTGCACTGCAGGAAGTAATATATTGTTATCATAATGGCGAGAAAAAGACAATTAACAAAGGAAGACAGACAGACCATTATAACCCTTCAAAGTGTAGGTCTTTCCTTTAGAGAAATTGCAAAGGAAGCCAAGGTGTCGGTGAGTACAGTTTCATGCACCATCAAAAGGCACTTGGAAACTGGAGGAAACTCTGACAGGAAGAGGTCTGGCAGACTCAAAGCCACAACACAATCAGAAGACAAGTTTCTGAGAGTCAACAGCTTGTGTGATAGGTGGCTCACAGGACAGCAGCTTCAAGCACAGCTTAACATTGGTCGAAATAAGGAAGTCTCAGTTTCAACTGTAAAGAGAAGACTTTGAGCTGCAGGTTTGACAGATCGAGTGGCAGTAAGAAAGCCATTGCTAAGATGGCAAAATAAGAAAAAGAGGCTTGCCTGGGCCATGAAGTACCACCAGTGTACTACTAAAAACTGGAAGAAGGTCTTATGGAGCGATGAATCAAAATTTGAAATCTTCGGTTCATCACGCAGGGTTTTTGTACGGAGTCGAGTAGGGGAAAGGATGGTTCCTCAGTGTGTGACACCAACTGTCAAACATGGAGGAGGAGGCGTGACGATCTGGGGTTCTTTTGCTGGATCCAGAGTCAGCGGCTTGCACAGAGTGACTGGCACCCTGAACCAAAAGGGCGACCACAGCATTTTGCAGCACCATTCAATACCCTCTGCTCTTTGCCTAGTTGTTCAGGGGTTCATCGTACAGCAAGATAACGACCCAAAACATACCTCCAGGCTATGTCAGAACTACCCTTAAGGAAAAGAACAAGATGGTAGGCTTCAAATCATGGAATGGCCAGCACAGTCTCCAGACTTAAACCCCATCGAGCTGGTTTGGGATGAACTGGACAGACGGGTGAAAGCAAAGCAACCGACAAGTGCAACACATTTGTGGGAACTTCAGCAACAGTGTTGGGAAGAACTTTCTGAACAATATTTGATTTCCATTGTAGAAAGAATGCCTCGAGTATGTTCGGCTGTTATATCTGCAAAAGGTGGCTACTTTGAGGAGTCAAAAATTTAGATTAAATTTTGTTCACCAAAACAATTCCATGATTTCTTTTTTATCTGCAATTGTTTATTTGTTCTATGCTTTAATTTCGGAGTACATTGAAATATTAAACTGCTTAAATTTCAGCAAAAACTCGAAAAATGGGGGTGTTCGAAAACTTTTGATCAGTTGTGTAGTTTGTTATACATTTCCAACCCCCACCCCCGAGCCAATTTCCCTAAAAACTGGTGGACCACATTGTTATCACACGTGGAAGGTCAACATCCCAATAAAAACTTCAAATACTTAAGAAAATTAACGTGAAAGCATGACATAACAGTGATTTAGGCAATCAATCGTGTATGTCAGGCGTCCACCTTGGAGCGGTGTCCACTGTCAATGATGTTATTAAAAAAAAAAAAAAAAAAACGTACGAAGTAATGTTTTTATGATGATGTAACAACATTGTGTTAGCTCGGATGCTCTGTTGTGAAACAAACTAATTGCATTTCAATATTTATATTCCGTTTGCATAATGGCAATGAATATAACAAAGGGTCTGCAGTGAGTGTAACGAATGGTCAATAATTCTGCACGACTGTAAACAAGGAAATGAGACGTCTATTTGGCCCATCATTGCCATGTTGCACTTCCGAGTGAATGTTTGCTTCACCTGTCACCAACAATCTTCATGATGGTTTACCAAAGTCGAACTAACACAGTCTTGATCGGGTGACCCAACTTGTTGAGAAATAAAAGTTGGTGTACTTTTGGGCTGTTGTGAGCATCTCATTCATAAAACTTTTTCAACGGCCCACATATATGCAACCCTCTATTCTTCTGACTCGGTGTACTTATGTAGTTCCCTTTGAAGGTTTTCACTCATTCTTTGGTCACCATCGGTCGTGGTAGATCCTTCCCTGAAATAACTCACCGCATACAATAAATGGCACATTGGTGTTTTTTTGATCTATTATTAACTTCCAGGCTAGCTCTTGGTTGAATTCACTTTTACCAATGTCTATTAGATATTGTGAAAATGTTGTTGTTGTTGTTTTTGTTCAATCTGTCAATTTCAAAGATGTCCATGAATCTTGTGATCACGTTTTTCCTTTTCTTTTCTTTTTGAGGTTGCTATACAAGCTACACATCACAGATGGCTCTTTGTCTTTACACTTGTACACCCTCCTCTTGATGTTACCTCCAAAACTCCAATTTACTTTTTACATCAAAATTTACCAGGTGAATACCTGGCACCATTCCAAGTGTTTAAGTGACGAATCCACAAGACTGTTTGATCTTTGTAATGTCAACATTACTCCCAAACTCATCCAAACAAAGCGTATTCCAATCAGCATGTAAAATAACTACAATCCTTGCAAATTTATCAAAACCTAGCACTTTTGATTCATTGAAGTCAAATGAGTTTGATATTTTCTGCAGGAACTTCAATAAAATGCCCACTGATTTGCCTCTGCTCAAGGGGCTGTCACACCTTGACGTTTTACCCAGCGTATGGCAAGGTCTCAAAATGTATGTAAAACGCTGGGGTACGCTGAACTATTGATGTTTTTTTTTTAAGTTTTGGGCGTATAATAACGTGTTGGACATATGCATAACGTATTGGTAACGTACACAGAACGTTTTAATCACATATAGATAACTTATACCAACGAATGCTGAGCGTGTTGTCGGCGTTCACAGCCTATGCCCAACGATAGTCTAACTTATGCATAGCGCGGCAGCGTATCACCGACGATCACGTGGCGTAGGCTATTTATAGGCGGCGGCTCCACAATTCAAATCATAACCGCACTAGACATCGAAGTGTCAACATCACCGTCATGCCGAAGAAAAAAAAAAAAACGTTGGCGTACGCTGAAAATTTTTTAAGTTTTGGGCGTATTCATAACGTGTTGGTCATATGCATAACATATTAGTAACGGGCACAGAACGTTTCGTTGTGTTATTGATAACTTTTACCAACGAATGCTTAGCCTGTTGTCGGCGTTCACAACCTATGCCCAACGATAGTTTAACTTACGCATAGTGCACTAAACGTATCGCTGGCGAACTCGTGGCGTAGCCTGTTAAGAACCTGCCGCACGCCGATTTAAATCATAACCGCCTGAGAATTTGAAGTGTCAACATTGCAGTCACACCTTGACGATTTTGCCAGCGTATGCCGACCTATGAAAATTTTGTCTAAAACGCTGGGCACACGTCAAATACGGTATAGGTAAGTTGTGTATATGTTAAGAGTAGGCTGGAAAACAATGAAGTACGCTGTCATATTACGTGGTACGTGTAATACGTCGTGAAATTTCAAGCATGCTGAAAATTTTATGACATACTCGGCGTATGGCTAACACGTTCCGCATGCGTTGTCATATGTTCCTGGCACGCTCCGCGATCGTTTACACACGACGGACACACGTTACTTGTAGGTTACTCATAAGTCGAAACACGTCAAGGTAATATTTAACATACCCGAAACCTAATTTTCAACCAATGGGTAACGTCCTTTTAACCTATGAGTAGGGTGCTCTGAATTTATGTTTAATGTGCTTGAAACCTATGAGTAACGTGCATTGAACCTATTTGTAACTTGCCCTTGAACCAATGACTAGCGTGCTATGAACCTATGAGTAACGTGCGTTTAACCTATGTGTAGCATGCTTTGAACCTAAGTATAACGTGCTTCTAACCTTTGAGTAACATGCTATGAGCCTATGTGTAACGTATCTCAAACACACATTGTTGTATGTAGACGAATTAGATTGACGTCTTCCGGACGACCACATCACTCACTGAACGTGTTTCTAACTTACACCGTGTTTCTACCGTGTAATGGCGTATTGGCAGCGTTAAGGGAAATTGCTATGTACAAATGGGCTTCACAAGAGGAACCCATCATTGTTCCAGACTCCATGTTGAGTAGATGTCAATGCCAGTAGTATCAGTAGTAGTAATACTATTAGCAGTAGTTGGTGTGCGTGACAGTAGTCATAGTAGTAGTAGTTGTAGTAGTAGCATTGGTAGTAGTTGTATGTCTATGTCAGTAGTAGTAGTAGTAGTAGTAGTAGTAGTAGTAGTAGTAGTATGTCTATGTCAGTAGTAGTAGTAGTAGTAGTAGTAGTAGTTGTAGTAGTAGTATGCCTATGCCAGTAGTATTAGTATGTCTGTAGTAGTAGTAGTAGTAGTAGTGTGTCTATGTCAGTAGTTGTAGTAGTACTAGTAGTAGGTCCATGTCAGTAGTAGTAGGTGAGCGTGATGGGGAGGGTGTGGGTGATGATGGATCCTCTTATCATCCACGAATAGGAGACTACTTTGCACCATTGTTCGATGTTCTTTTCGGCTAATTTTTTTTCCTCATTCCCACGATGAAATATTTCTTTGTTTTACTTTTTAAAGTATTAAAAACGACTTTGACAAATGCATAATGTACTAGTAATGAACACAGAACGCTTCGATAACTTATACATAAGTTATACCAACGATTGTTTATCGTGTTTTAGGCGTCCACAACCTATGCCCAACGATAGTCTAGCGTATGCATAGCGTACTAATTCCCAAGCACGTTATTCATAGGTTATAAATAAGTCACGGGTACCCTAAACATTACTTTGATGTGTTTCGACGTATGAGGAACTTTCAAGTAGCGTGTTGCGAAGTGTGAACAACGTTCGTGTAGCGTGCTTACAAAACGTTACTCGTAGGTTAGAAATAAGTTTCGGGTACGCGAATGTTACCTCTACGTGTTTCGACTTATGAGTAACATACAATTAACGTGTGTCAACGATCGCATAACGTGCCTACAACTTATGGCCAGCGTAGCGGAACGTGTGAGCCAAACGCCGAGTACGTCGTAAAATTTCAAGCATGCAAAATTTTTTGGACAACCAAAACGTACAACGTTTTAAACCAGTGTAATATGACCTATGGTAATGTTTTTCAGCGTGCTCTTAACGTACACAAAACGTACCCATAACATATTCGACGTGTGCCAGCGTTTTAGACAAATTTTTCATAAATCGGCATACGCTGGCTAAATCGTCAAGGTGTGACAGCGCCTTAATTTTGGTAAAGCTATTAATGACGTCATTACCGTAGAAGTAAGTCTGTGGCTTGGGGGTATATGCCAAGGTCAAAATTGTACCAAGAGCTATGAAGTTTCAGGAGTAGGCGATCACAAAACTACTTTTTAGAACTTATTATGAAAGAATAATTGTAAATCCAATTCACAAGAACTTTGGACAAAGCATTAGAGTAATAATATTGGTATCAGAGGCAATATATTTGTGTCTCTCCTGGTAATAGCTTTCTAGGAAGTGAAATCACATATGTTCTGAACATGCCAGCGGCTGCTGGGCATCCCAGTAAAGGTAATATTCGTCACCGACACCTTTTGATGCCAAATTCCTCAGCCACAAGTCATCATTCAAACGTGAGCCTGGCATAATTTGTCCTTTAACACACCTCGCCCAGGTGTTTCCTTGTTTTCTGTAACATAGCCATCGCAAACATTTTATGTTTCCTCCACTTTGTTTTTGCTTTTGGTTGTTTCCTTCCTTTCAAGCACAGAACAGCCAATCGGGAGTGTACTCAACCATGTGAAGGGTCAATCAGGGCAACATCCTGCACACGAGACCTTTTATGAGGACAATCCATGTTAAAATTATCAAAACGCAGGTCGGATTTCCATCTATTACTATGCACATGGCACTGTTAATTGATTGAAACATTTTTTGGGAGTCATGGAGTCACGCTGTGATTTGGACTCACACAGTGTCATCAGGTGTGAAACGGGCTGACAAGACGAGAGCTGCCTTCAGAGAGCAGAAGCGAGCTCAGCGCAAGGCCAGAGCTGCAGCCGGCCTGACCCCCACTTTGTTTGTCTGCAGTAACTCTGTACAAGACTGCCACTCCCGGGTTGGATTGATCAGCCACAACAGACGCTGCTCATCTACGGTACTTGAAACCGAGATAACCCGGACGCAGCCCATCGATCGTCAATCGAGACGGAAGGATGCTTATGATCTAAAATATAATCTGCAAACAAGTTGTTCCGCTAATCATATTTACAAAGCTATTATTTGAAAAGAAAAAACCTTGCTAGTTAATATGGTGCATTGAAGCAAACTGCAAGCTCGTCGAACAAAAAAAACCCAGGAATTTCTCTTTTGTAATCCTGCTTGTTTTGCTTCCAGCCCATGATGGCAAAGAAGCAAAGTGATTCGGTGCAGGGCTTGATTCTTTCTTCTCATTCCAAGGGTAAATTGAAACATTAAAAACGACGAAGCCATTCTTTTTGGAATTTGCTCGCAGATGTTTCATCAAAGGAGTTTCCGATGTGGCACGTGAATGCCAGACAGCTGACCTACAAGGAAAGGCATCACAGAGGTCTTTTTGAGGCTGAAGGATGAAGAAGGCTACAAAAGGTTAGACACAGAGTAATATATTTCTTGGTGTTGGACAGTGTACACTGAAGATGAAAAAAGTATAAAATTATTTATGTTAAATGAAAAGCCACACGTCATAAAGGTGTTATCAGGACACCATCGGTGCTGTCAGCGTCAGGTAGAAATGACACATTACATTTAAGCTCCAAGCTTTCATTTCAAGCACAGATAGGCAATGCCATAATAAACCATTAATCCTGGCATTCAGGAAATAAATCAGCTTTTGGCAGACCACTGCGATGTTATTTATACACAATACATCACCCGGACGTCAACTGTGTGTGTGTGTGGGAGAGAGAGAGAGCGAGAGAATACCCATGCATGAACATGGTAATGGATGACAATGCTATTAAGATGCTCAGACAAAGTGAGACAAAATAAGTACAGTACAGTAGAGGCAGAAATAGATGTGGATGCAGTTACTAAAAATTGAAGGATTCTTAAATGGCAATCCTTGTGTTGCAAGGCAGGAAAAAAAAGTGAACAGAAATCTGGAATAAAATACACGATAACTCCATGTTCAAGCGACGTGTATTTCTCACCATCACAAGTGTATCGATTGATTAAGCAATGCCTGATTGATGTTCATAGCAACTGCTAAGAGAGTACAATTGCACTTAAAAAAGCAGTTGCAGCTGCTCATTTGTAGGAACTAATATCGTAAGGGACGCACGTAGCTGGGAAAGATAAAATTATCTCGGAGTATTCTCTGGAGAATCGCATGCTCTAGATGTTGAGCTGAAGAAGGAATGAACATTCCCAGGGAGATAAAATTATCTTTATTGCCATTTGACTTCTATGTCCCAGCACTTGCTGACGTCATCTTCCTCCAAACGAATCTTTACTCTGTGATATCAGTTCATCATCTCATGGAGAATGAAGAACAAGTGTTGCTCGTGAAGACTGGTGTCAATCTGCGTCAGCAGAGAGGTAGAACAATCAATGGAATCAACAGGATGCCGATCGAGGTATGCTAACCGTCATAGGAGGCAAGGAGAAGCTGACATTTCAGGCGTTAACCCTTCATCAGAGGTGACAGTATACCTATGTCAATGTTCCATTGATTTCATCCATTGTCTTATAAAATCAAATCAAATCTCATTTCTGCACAACCTGGGACAATTTACATACCCAATGGGCCCATCGGTTGGAAGACTGTGCAGAGGATCGTGGCAGCGAAAACAAGTTCCTGCAGGATCAAGAATGTACACCAACATCTCCTCCTGGAAGAAATTAGACATTTTCAATTACTTCAAGCTGTAAGTCAAGGTCAAGAACTTTCACATGAAGTTAGTATATAAAAATTGAAAATATTGCAAAATTTACATTCAGCGAGCAAAGTTCCCCTGTGCAACCACCCGACGTCTTTATCATGTTCCTCACAACTACAAGAAGCAAAAATAAGAAAAATTAATTAATATCAATTTTACTCTTGATCTAATAACAACTCCATTGAATTTGATTGTCACAACATGGTCAGTTTTTATCTTTTTTTAAATAAATTTTTATAGCTTGATTACCTGTGCCACCGAAGGTGAAGGAAGTTATGTTTTCACCCCTTTTGGGTGGTCGCTAGAGTAGTTTTTCTCAGGTTTTCCGTCTGTATGTCTGTTGAGTGATAGCTAGACTACCGTTTTTCTCAGGTTTTCCATCTGTCTGTTTGTTTGTATGTAATGGACAGCTCTGGAGGCCAGAGGAGTCAACCGATTTTGATGAAACTTGACAGGTAGGTTCATACCAGGATCTAGTTGTATGCTTTTGAGCACCGTTGCTATGGACGCCAACGATGCCTCGCAACGGAAGTTTGAAATTTTTGAAAAAATCCCAAAAATATTTTTTCCCGAAAATCAAAAATCGGCTTCCGTGCTTTTATGCGCACTATAATGAAGCTCTTTGTCAAAAATTTTCAGCACGATCCGTCAAAAACTGTATGACTAGTATGCAATTATATTACTATATGCTTTCACCCCAACGTTCACGTTGGGATTCCCTAACGTAGAGTTAGGGAATCTAACACAAATGATGAATGGACAGTTGCTCGTCATGTTCCGATATGGAACAAAGAACGGCAAAAATGCCATCTGATGTGTTCTCTTATCTACATATTTCAAATTCGCCTTAGTCGAGCGACCACCGATGTCGCCTACCGGCTTGTCTGTCAGTCTGTTTGTTTGTGTGCAGGACATCTCAAAAAGTTATGGACGGATTCCGATGAAATTTCGAGGGAAATTGCTATGTACAAATGGGCTTCACAAGAGGAACCCATCATTGTTCCAGACTCCATGTTGAGTAGATGTCAATGCCAGTAGTATCAGTAGTAGTAATACTATTAGCAGTAGTTGGTGTGCGTGACAGTAGTCATAGTAGTAGTAGTTGTAGTAGTAGCATTGGTAGTAGTTGTATGTCTATGTCAGTAGTAGTAGTAGTAGTAGTAGTAGTAGTAGTAGTAGTAGTAGTAGTAGTAGTAGTATGTCTATGTCAGTAGGACGAACTCATTAGATTTTAGTGAAGATCCGGATCCGGATTTGGCTACTCTTCACCAGAGAGATGGGGCCAAAAATTATAGAAAGCACGATTTCTCAAAAAGTTGTGGACGCTTTGGACGAAACGTGGTGGACACATTGGGTGTATGACAAGTAAGAGTTTGTTCGATTTTGGTGAACATCCGAATCTGGATCTGATAATTTTTTTAAGTGATTCTTCACCATTAAGAGAAAGGGCTAAACTAATGCATAGCATGTTATCTCAAAAAGTTGCAAACAGATTTGGATGAAAAATGGTGGACAAGTTGGGTGTGTGACAAGGACGAATTGATTAGATTTTGGTGAAGATCTGAATCCGGATCTGGATACGAGAATTATTTAGTTTTTTAAGTGATTCTTTACCATTGAGTGATCGGGCCAAAAACTATAAAATAGCATGATATTTTAAAACGTATTGGGCCTGATATGTTCTCGTGGATCAAGCATTACGTGGCGGAGGTATGCGCTCTACCGAGTACCCTTGTAGTTTTCATATTTTTCTTGATTAGATTATTATTATAATTAATAAATAATATTTCTTCATCTCAAGGAAAGATCATTTCCTTATTTAGGTGGACATGCAGCTACTCACTCATCTATTACAATTATTTCAAGTATAATTCATTTAAACTCTGATTATGGAACAAATATCCTTCATGCATACAATGAGTGAGGTAGGTGGGGAGGGGGAAGAGGGAGCGGCAAAGAAATAAAAAAAGGAGAAAAATCTTGGAAGGCAAAATGTACAGGAAAACAAATGGAAAAGGATGGTGGAGGAATGGGAGGAAAGGGAAGGTCAACATATTTCGAGAAAGTATGGAATACTGCTCTCCAATCTGGGCTGACACCCCTACCTCATGCCTTGCTCTGCTTAACACCATGGAAACAAAGACCTTCAAGATTAATGGATTCTTCTGTGATGAAGCCAAGTCGATGGATCTATCAATTTACTATCATAGACAGGTCAGTGGTCATTCTTTCTTCTGCCATCTCTTTCTGGTCTTACACCCTCTGCTCTTTGCATTATTTTTTCTCCCTCAGGTTTCGGCAGGGCTCACACTGTCCATCATCAATCCTCTTCTGGTGAACCTACCTAAATCGAGGATCACTGCTTACCTCCACTCATTTGTTCCTCTTATTTTACACCTGCGGTGTCAACTTCGACATTCTCTTCAATCTCATTCTTCCCTCCATGTCCTCAAGACAGCTGTTCACCACCATCTCAGATCACCCAAACCCCATCCAAAACCATGATCTTTCTGCTGTCGTTAACTCTCCTCCCCCCACCCCCACTCTCTCCAATACCCAAGCCCACCTCCCTCCAAATTTCCAATTTTCCTTTGCTGAGACTTTGCTTCTGTATCCATCTTGTCCATCCCACATGTTCTGCTTTACCACTCATTCCTCCCTGCATCCTTTATTTGTCAAAGTCTTCCTCTATTTTGTCCTTCAACCCTGCTGTTGTAGGGCATCCTGTCTGCTGGCTTCAGTTGGTGGACGTTAAGGATCCCATGGTTTCCTTCGTGAGCAGTACGCGTGCAATCACACCATGGCCAAAGTATTCCAAAATTTCAGCCCGAACATCCCGTTCCGCTGTCCCAAGGGAACAAAGGAGTTGAGTTGCTCTTCCCCTTAGCTAGGCATGTGGATAGTACTAGTGGTAGTAGTAGTAGTGTCCTTCACGAAGAGGCAGCGAGCTATCACGGGCACCTTGAACAAATAAAACATTTCTGCCCTAAGTCATGCTGGGAAGGCACAGGTAAACCACCCAGTATAGCCCTTGCCAAGAAACTGCTTTGGCAGCACCGACGCTCAGTAAAGAGTATTTTACATCACAATCACAATCAGAATCTTGTAAAGTAACACCCAGGATTATTTGTTCAGCCTTTTCTTTACGTTCTTTTGTCAATATCACCCAACTAATTAACTTCATACTTTGCTGTTCTGTTGGTCTGATTCATTTATTTGTTTGTTCATTTATTACAAACCATTAATTTCTCGTTTCTGTGTTTGTTTCACAATAGTCCCTTATGAATGCCATTTTTCTTTAACTGTACAAGATATGACCCTCCTATCGGTGTTAAGAAGAACAAAGATTTGGGTAGAACGCACCATCTACGAACTTCCGGCCTTTCATGGGCCCACATCGTCGGGAGTTTCTGCAATACGGACTGCAACACATCAACTTTTTGGATGGGGTGATTAGAAAATTCCCCAACTGTTTAGTTGTGCAGAGGCACACTTACAAGTACTTTATACTCCTATAAAAAAAAATAAAATCGTCGTTTCATTCTGCAATTATTATCCGGCAGGCATGAAATTTGTCCAAGCCATCTCAATTGACTTCATTACTAGGGGTTTCTGCACATGCACTACGAGCAATCTGGAGTGGATGAAGTCATTTTTAAAGTGCCGTATTCTGTCAAAAAAACAATTCTGCACTTATTCAGTCGATACCTTTCATGAGCTCAAACATCTTTATCAGATGCCATCGTAATCACCTCTTTTCTAATGTAAAAAGTCCCATTTCCTTCAGACATTCCTCATAGCTTAGTTAATCTAGGCCTGGAATCAATACAGTTTCTCGACACTAAACTCTCCATATGGGACCTATGTTCTTCCTCAAAGATGGTAACCAAAACTGAACACAATACTCTGGATGAGTCTCACTAGATTCCTCTCCAGTGTTAACAAAATGGATGGAATCTTTAATTGTGTGTGTGTGTTTACATGTGTGTGTGTGTATATATATATATATATATATATATATATATATATATATATATATATATATATATATATATATATATATATATCTTCTTCTTCGTTAGGCTGCTCCTGCTTGGGGTCGCCACAGCGGATCATCCGTATGATCCGCATAGTGATTTGGCACAAGTTTTTACGCCGGATGCCCTTCCTGACGCAACCCTGGTCGCCTCTTACGACACAGGGATATGGTACACCTATTCTAACCGGGGCATACACCGGGCCCAGTACACTGGTACTCATTTCACCAACCTCGGAAGGATGACAGGCTGAGTCAACCTCCTGGTTTGTATTAATTCAAGCGGCCAACGGGGCTTGAACTCAGGACCTTTGGATCCCAAGCCCGCTGCCCCAAGCACTACGCCAACACCAGGATATATATATATATATATATATATATATATATATATATATATATATATATATATATATATATATATATATATATATATATATATATATATATATATATATATATATATATATATATCCAAAGGGTTGAAGCCAAAGGGTTGCCAGAGGCCTGGTACCCTAATTTTTGATAAAGCTTGTGGATCACAAGCGCAACGTTGCCAGAGGCTGACACTGCTCTTTCCCGTTTGTTTCAAAATTGGAGAGTAGTGTTCTGTTATATTTATTGATTGGCTATGCCTTCCTTTCATGAATATATATATATATATATATATATATATATATATATATATATATATATATATATATATATATATATATATTGTTACGGTTGTGGGGGTAGATGGAAGGATTCAATGGGGAATTTAGCATTGTGTGGAGTTGCTTGGTCCGTGAACGAGTAAAAGCATCTCAATGTAGCTAAGTTAGGGAATCTGTGAGCTTAAGTGTTACGTGTCACCACATGAGGGGTGGTGTGGAGTTAATTAGTGTATGGAGTAAGGATAAGTTCCCCCGTATGTGATTGTCCTCTGTGATTTTTCCCTATGTTTTTGATATTTTAAGCGAGGAAGTGAAGCTTGGAAATGCGTCCCTGAAACCACAACAAACAGCAGAAGCCCGACCTTCCCGGATTTGGGGGTGAGAAGACTATGCCCCGGAGGCAGAGGCTATAGAGCGAACAGGGGAGAGAGCATGGAGGAGAGGCTGGTGCATTGCAAGGGACTTTGGACTACTGTATAGGATGGGAGATCGGTCGCATGTGTGGTTGGTGAGAGGCTTCTGACCGGATAGGAAGAGAGATCTGTGAGATCGAGGTCGAGGGCAGGCAGGCGTGCGCACGTGTGGATTGTGGAAGGCTTCCATCTGTAGAACAGGAGATTGGCAGAGCACACACACACACGAGGTCGGTGTGAGGAATGCACGAGGCAGGTGGAAAGAGGAAGGCTGGCACATTTTGAGCCTTCGTGTGGAAAGCTGCTTGCGGATTACCTGGCATACTCTGCCCTGCCATGAGAGAAGTAACGGCACCATTTGCATGCGTGTGCACGTGCTGGTGTAAACGCTCCCCATTCCAAGTTCGATGCGAAGGAAGAAATGAGCCAGAGAGGAAGCGCGCGAGCATGCAAGCGAGGAAGTGTGCAAGCACACAAGCAAGGTAGAGAGCCAGTGAGCGTGTGGGTGTCTGACCAGCACCAACAACGAGACAATTCATCCTTCCCAGTGCTTGAGTAAGCGAGCAGGTGGTGCGCGTGTGGGTGTGAGCAGCACTGACAATGAGTGAGGTACAGGTCGGTCACAATGAGTGAGGGGTGGGTCAGTCACCAATATACCGTGTGGATCACTGAATGTCACCAGTTTCGTGAAGTGTGAGGAGCTGCCCATGTCGCAGCACCAGGGTCTAAACTCGCGACAGACGATCTCGGTGCCCCCCCACTCCCAGACGTCGACTGGCATTCAAGGCTGTTCACGAGTGCTGGGTGCTGGCGACGGATGGGACATGCACGCACACATTTCAGGATGTTTTCACTTCACGGACGACTTCTCTCTGGTGAGCGAGATGACGCTTCTCCCCCCCCCCTGAATGATCTGCTGGGTACCCTTATCTGTGTTTAGCTGTCAGTCAACCCCCATTAAGCTTCTGCTTTGTATCTTTCCTGGCATTTTGATTGATTTTGCTTTGAAATTCTTTATTTACCTCAGCAAATAAAAAGTTCTTTTTATTTATTTATTTTATTATTAATAAATTATTTATCGATTTCCAACCTGTCCGTGTTTGTCCTCTCCTTCCACTGGTCTAGCAATGTTCGAACCGAGATAGACTGGGAGGTAATTACCACAGATTTGACCAAAAAATCGTCGGCACGCACCATCGGTTAAAACGCTCGGCCGCCCTAATTAAAATCGAATCGAGATAACATTGGTGCTTTGCGAAGGGCATGCTCCCTGCTCAGGTAACCACGTGACCTCAAGTTAAACGGAATATTTAGACGGCGGTCACTGGAACTCGTGGTTGACTGGATGGCGTTCATGGTTTTAAAACAAACCACCATACCATAACGTTAATTGTGAGTGGTGGCCCAAGGTCCGGCTCTACCGAGGACAACCGGGGATTAATCCCCCCGAGTGACAAGCTGGTGTCTCGGTATCCAACACCGGAACATCTGGTGTCAGGAGTGGGATAGTTTTCGAACCCCTTGATCAATAAATTGGTGTAAGGTCGTGGACCTGCGGTGCGCTTCACGCACCTCGAAATTCAGAGCGGTTAGACCAAATTTTAGCTAAATTTATTGGGACGGACAATGGCGGACCAACACGGGCAGGTCCCGTTGGGCCATGTAGATAATGTAAATATGGATATGGAATTGACCCAGGAAGTCACAATGGATGGTGAAGAGGAAGCAATAAGAGAGATGGAAAATAATCCCCACCTTTGGCCTCTGGAAAATGCGGCGCCGGGAGCGCAGAACGCCGGGTTATCGCCACCAGTGCAGCCAGAGAATGACATGATGTTGTTCATGAGGCAATTAATGGCACAAATGAAAATGTCGAGCGAGACGATGAGCAGAAAAATGGACAAAAACAACAGCAGAATGGAAGGGATAAACAGAAAAAATGGACGAAAACAGCAGAAAAATTGATGTGATGGGCGATGAAATAAAAAGGGAGATGAGTGAAGCGATGGGCAGAGAAATGGCGGCGGTACGAGAGGAGGTAAGGGAGTGTAGGATCGGTGTCCGGGAAGAGATGAGGGAGAGCGAGGCCAGACTGATGGGAGAGATTGGAAAGATAACGAAGGAGGTAGAAGGACTGACGATAGGACAGAAGGAGTTGAAGGAACAAATGGGGAAGGACACAGGGCGATAAAGGAGTTGAGAGCCGCCAAGAAGGAAACAACAAGAGAGATGACTGCAATTAAAAACGAATGCAAAATGGCACACGAGAAACTAACAAAGAGAGTAGAGGAGGTGACACAGACGATGGGAACAAAGGAATGGGAAAGGGAAACACAAATAGAAACAACGAAGGTGATGTTGGAGGGGAAAATACAAGGGGCACGTTGGGAATTAACGAAGGTAAGAGAAGAGGTGGATGAGGTGAGGAAGGAGATAACTGAAATCATGTGGGTAGGAGATGGTGACAGTAACCCTCATGTGTGGAGCGCAGTTGTGAAACAGCCCCACACATCCCCGGGGCAAAGGAGCACTAGCCTGAGGGAGATGGCATTGTTAGGCCCACGTGGGAGTGCCAGTGATGGCAGCCTCTTTGTGGGTACCGAAGCAGCGACCATGAGGGAGGGCTAGGATAAATTTAGGGACAAAGAGCAACAATAGGGACTGTTTAGGTAGAGACATGAACGTGTAGTGGGGACGTAGCTTAGCGATAGAGTTAAATGGAACGTGCATTGGTATAAGGGATGATGAGGGTGCACGAGTTAGTGAGGGGAAATTAGTTAGGTGATGCTGTGTTGGTGAGTGGAAATGTGTTTGTGTGTGATAAATTAATTATGAGGGTGAGGGCAGGGCAATGGCCGGTGTGAGTGTGAGTAATAGAATGCATGGTGTGAAGGATTGAATGGGGAGAGTGGATCCCACCCAAGGAAACCCGGGAGTTCGTTCAAAGTTAGGTAGAGGGATTAGGTAAATTTACACATGGATGTCGTTATGCGGTTGGTGCTGATTGTGGAAAGGAAAAATAAATATATATTTGTGTTTAGGGTGCAGGAGATAATGGACCGGCTGGGGGTGTGGCTTGTGAGTGTAGTGTTCGGATGAAGCAGGCACCCCGGGCACTGGGGGTTCGTCGGCCAGGTGAGGCCGTCGGTAGGACCACGGGACTATTAGTGTATTCGTGGACGCAGGTACCCGAGGAGAGGGGCCTGGCATGCCAGTGTATTGTTCAATGTGACCAGGTGCCCGAGCAGCAGGGCCCGGGGCACCAAAATGCCATGTGGGCATCGAGGGGGGTAGTGCCAGTGAGGGCATCCCCCCATATTAGGGTGAGGAGCAGGCAAGCTCGGAGGCAGCTCCAGTGACCCGGGGGTGCTCATGGTGAGTATGCAGGTGGGTAGACCTGCTAGTGGAGCCACACCACCCAGCCACGAAATTGTGTGATGGCACAGAAAGAAAATTTGGTGGGCAAGGCCCAAAATTGTGAGAGCACCAATACGTAGGTGATGGGAATTTGGGTTTTTAGAACCCAATAGTTTAACAAAGGCCTCTTGGCAGGGTATAACCCTGGGGAAAGTTTAAAAGTGTAACAATATTAGCATAGTTAGGATTGATGAAGACCCCTTCGCACCATCCACTGTCGGGATGATCGCTGGCTGCTGGACTTGCCCTCCTGTCGGACTCGAAACGAGACTTGTCACGATGTAAGTGTAGGATTGCATGCGTTCGGCTCTTCCTTCCCATGGAACCTTGGGGGGGGTTGGGTATGAATTTGCTAATGGGGATAGTGCTGGAGACGAGACATAGCGACGAGTTGGAAAAGAGGGGGGCTGGGGTATTGTATATGGGAAAGACGGATCGGTGCGGACGAGTAGGGCCAAACTTGAGCTCTCTCTCCCGGCACCACCACCACTGCCCCAGATATGTGCACACCAGGGGCCGGCTGACCATGTTGGCATTACCTGGATTACCTTTTTTTCTATTCGTACTGTTGCTGTTTGCCTTTCGCTTTCGCTTTGTCTCACCACTGCCCCAGGACCATCACCTGTTCTGCATCAAGGCATTGCTCACCTTGCTAAATCACTTGTTCTGCATCAAGGCATCGCTCGCCTTGCTGGGTCACCTGTTCTGCATGGGGGCGTCGCTCACCTCACTTCACCGTTTGCTCTGTGGCCTGTGTTCCACCCACACCTGTTCTGTGGACTGCTGCTCACTGCAGCCTAATACCAGGTGACACCGTTCCAGTTACCAAGGTGGTTTTGTTTCTTTTATTTTGTTGAACTGCATTTACTGTGGCAGCATGGTACCACACATATGGACTCCCCCTTTGTTGCAGCCCCTTCCTACCAGCTCATACCAGATCATGCCAGCTCTTTCCAGATTTATACCAGTTCCTACCAGCTCATTCCAGCTTTATACCAGCTCATTCCAACCACATGAGGCTCATGCCAGTTTGGTTCACTTGTTCTGCCACGTATCACCATGGCCATGAACTGCACAAACGCAGCTCTGTGGAGGAGGTGGCTGTTCTTGTTGCTGCTTCTTGACAATTTTTGTTTTGAAGGCCACAACGTTTATGGCCTGTATGCAGGTCACTGGCCTGCCGGTTTATTTTGTTAGGTGTGCTGGTGAAGAGCATGAATGTGGCAAGAATCGGCAGGTGTTCTCTTCCCCCCTCCACAATTTTTCTTTTGAATTTCTACAGGTCCTGGGTCAGAAATTGTTGTATAGTTGTATAGTTGTGTCAATTATTAAAGCCCACCGGTTATGTGTTGTAGTTTCAAAAATTCCAGCAATTTTGGTGTAGCATAAGGTTGTCTGTGTGAGTCAGTTAGGTAGTTCCCAACGCATCAGGTGGGACATATCTAGTTTAAATTGTTGCACACACTGAAGGGGAGAGTTAAAATGTACTAGGTAGGGGGTAACTTCACCTGCATTTCACACAGTGGTGCGAATTGCAATGTTGTGATTTTTATATATTTTTTATTTTTTAAACCAATGTCGCCAGCTGTTGGACGATTCGGGACGAGTCTGGGACAGTGAAAGGTAGTGTTATGGACTTAAGAATCCGGTCTGATGAATGCATCCACACATCCAGGTCCTCACACAGTTATTTCCTTAAATGCATGTTCAGATGAGCCCCATCCCCATGTCTAATGGGTTCTTAAATGTGATGCGTTGAGGGGGGGGTAAAGGTAGATCCCCTCTCTTTTGGGAAGGTTTTTTTTTTCTTTACGACAGACACGTTCACACGCATTTCTTTCACGAGCTCTGAAGCCCACCCTCATTTTTTCCTCAGCAACATTCTTTTGCGAGCTCCGACGCCCGCCTTTTTTGAAAGCGCACGGGTCATCATGGTAACCGCGCCCCGGTGGGGCGGAGTGAGCTTGGGGCGGACGGCACCCCGTGGAGATGGCTCGGGGGGATAAAAAACAGCGAGAGAAAGCGTGAGGGGTGTTCTGTGAGGAGAGACGTTCTGTGAGGAGAGACGTTCTGTGAGGAGAGGCGTTGGGAGAGGAAAAGGCGAAAGAGGGACATTCTGAAGCGAGAGAGACGTTCCGTGAGGAGATACGTTTTGAGAGTGGGGAAAAAAGCGAAAGCGATACGTTCTGAAGAAGAAAGAGATACGTTCTGAGATAATAAAAAAGCGTGAACGAAAGAGGTACGAGAGAGAAGCGAGCAAGAAGCGGGTGTCGGCGCGCAAAAGAGGAGAAGGAATCGCGCGTGTGGGTGTCTGGCCAGCGCCAACAGCGAGACGGTTCATCCTGCCCAGAGCTTGAAGCAAGCGAGTGTGTGGACTGGTGTTCAAGGCTGTCCCGCGAGAGGCTGTAGGACAAAGCTGGGTGCTGGCGACGGATGTGACACGCATGCATGCATTTCAGAACGTTTTTGCTTCACGGACGACTTTCTGGTGAGCGAGACGATTTTCTCCCCCTCCCCTCCCCCTGAATGATCTATTGGGTACCCTTGTCTGTGTTTAGCTGAAAGTCAACCCCCGTTAAGCTTCTGCTCTTTCTCTCTTTCCTGGCATTTTGATTGATTTTGCTTTGAAATTCTTTGTTTACCGAAGCAAACAAAAAGTTCTTTTTATTTATTTATTTTATTATTAATAAGTATTTGTCGATTTCCAACCTGTCCGTGTTTGTCCTTTCCCTCATTGGTCTCACATTGTTCGAACAGAGATAGACTGGGAGGTAATTACCACAGACGACCAAAAAATCGTCGGCATATATACATATATATATATATATATATATATATATATATATATATAAATATATATAAACATATAAATATATATATATATATAAATATATATAAACATATAAATATATATATAAACATATATATATAAACATATAAATATATATATAAACATATATATATATAAACATATATATATAAACATATAAATATATATATAAACATATATATATATATATATATATATACATACACATATACATATATAAAAAACATACATAAACATATATATAAAAAAACATATATATATATATAAAAACATATATATATATATATATATATATATATATATATATATATATATATATATATATTGTTGCGGTTCTAGGAACCGTATGCATTCAAACATACACGTGCCCGGAAGTTAGTTATGCTATTAAGTATATGTGTAGACAGAACCCCTCCTCGTGTTTCGTGGGAAATCGAAGGGGAGCGTTGCGATATTTTTTTTTAGTTATGTTAATAAATCATTATATTTCCCCTCTTATGGAACCACGGTACCTTCCTAGTGCTTGCAGCCCTCGGTTCGCTGGCCACAGCGTACCACTGTCCACCCGCTGTCTACAAAGACTCGTTTTTCCGAGGCAAAATCTCCACGTTCCTTCTCGGCTTCCCCAAACGTACGCAGTGTGGCTGCACTGTCATTCACATTCCATAAACACGCGTGGAGTAGGCGGGCCTCGCCGGTGCCTGGCCGAGACTCCGCCCAGGGAGGGCGGACCCATGGAGGCCCTGTCTAATCAGGGCGGACAGTGACGTCAGTTTTGACCAAGGCCGCGCCCCGCTGAGGGAGGTCGATGGATTATGAAGGGACCCTCGGAGACGCGCGGTCATGGGAGTTCAGTCAAAAGGCTCAGTTCAGTTTTGCATTCGCTGGGGCGTTCGTTGGAGTTTTGCTGGAGTCTTGAGCTCGGTGTACGAGAAGGATTGACAGACTGAGAGCTTTTTCATGAGTCTGTGGGTGGTGGTGCATGGCCGTTCTTCATTGGTGGAGTGATCCGTCTGCTCGATTCCGATAACGACCGAGGACACCCGACCTCGACCAGTTCTCTTGCTGTGTCCTGTCCGCGACCCTGATCCCCGCCCTGGGATTCCGCTCTGCTCCGCTTGGGTTCCTCCATGGACACGAGCCCCACGCGTGTGACTGTGGGCTGAGCTGCACGATCATTGGCTGGTGCCGCACCATGGAGCACCCCTCCCTCCAACGTGCAGGTACACAGCCGAGCCGCGACCCCAGCTCGTCTCTCTCCCTGACTCTCCCTGACTGCGATGATCTATCATCATCATCATCATCATCATCACACCATTTGAAAGCCTTTATCCCTGAGCAGGGGTCAGCTTTTTGCAGGTCCAATCATGGTACCCTTTCTTTTGGTAATGTTTTACTGCCGGATGCCCTTCCTGACGCCAACCCTTTAGTCGCCTTCGACCCTGCAGGGAAAATTACCAGTATACTGGTGCTCATTTTGCCGACCTTCGGAAGGATGACAGGCTGAGTCAACCCCCCTCATGCTAACTCAGCAGCCAGCGGGGCTCGATCTCAGGACCCCAAGGATCCCAAGCAACCGCCTTAACCACTGAGCCACACCAGGCTCATATATATATATATATATATATATATATATATATATATATATATATATATATATATATATATATATATATATATATATATATATATATATATATATATATTGTTGCGGATCCGGGGTGGCGGGAATCTGACCCAGTCCCTGGTGCCACCCTCGCCACCACCTTCTCCGGGAGTCTATAACGCCGGCCGGCTCGGCACAGGCCTCGGGTCACGTGTCTTCAATCGCGACACCAACGTACTCCTGTACCTTACCAGTTGGGGAGATAGAACCCCTAGTTACAGACTTGCTTTGTCAGTGACCGAGAGGTGTCTACCGGTCTGTAACCATTTGGTCTTGTATGCCAATCGAACGGATCGTTCCTCGACGCGACACGCATTAATCCATAGCGGCAACTTCATCAGAATTAACCAGATTTATTGGGGACATCAGGGATCACAACACAAGCAATGAACACGACAGTGGTTTTATTAACAATCAACCTGTTCTTAACTAGGGGACCATGGCTAAAACGTTACGAGGGGATTACTCCGAAATATTCCTTATACAACACGTGCAAACAAACATGCATGCAGGACAAGACAGAGTACTTGGTGATGGCTCATGGACGAGAGGACCATGTCCCAAAAGCACGAAGGTCGCTCGTAAAAACCAGCGGGTTTCCATGGGTTCGAACTCCCGCTCGAACGTGCCGCGCAGCAAGAAATGGCGGCGCAGCACTCCAGCTCCAGCCCAAGTCACGGCGTGCGCGGTTCTCCTCAGCGCGCTCCGGCTCCGCGCCACGTGGACGATGCGAGATCGCCGATCTCTCTCTCCAGGGTTCAGCACACGAATCCCGGCCTGGCCTGTTCTCCATACAAGGTCCCAGTCGAGGTCCGAGTTCCACAGGCGGATCACAACGTGTCGAGCCGTGAGGTGAGCAAGGACCGTCAGACGCTCTGGCGTATCCTCTCCGGCCTTCTCGCCTCGAAGCCCGACTCCCGCTTCGTCGCCTCAGTTCCTCTCTCGGTCGAATCACCGACGTGCAGGTCGGTTCAGCGTCTCTCCCGGCAGACCCAACACGGTGCCTCCTTCGTTCGCTCGTTTCAAAAGTGAGTCCGAGCACGCCTCGAGAACCCGGCCGTTCCTCACACACAGCACTCCTTTCGTCCCCTTTTCTTTTCTCCTTCGAGTCGTGAGGTGAATTTATGTGCAGGTTCCGCTTTCTCTGCCGGCCGATTCACCACTGCCTTTTTCTTTTCTCTCTCGCCTCGACACGCAAACTCCTTCGACACATGTCTGTCTCCGTGACTCCCTGACCAAAGGCTCCTCCCCTCGCGTCACTTCCTGTCCAGGCCACACCCCTCGCTCTCGGCCACTTCTCTCAGCCGACTGGGAGGGGCCTATTCCGGAATGAGGAAGGAATAATATCAATCTCTCGTTTCACCACCATAGCACGAACACAAAACCAGTCTGTTACACCTCCCGACACACACATATCGTCCCTTATACCACACAACCTATCGAAACATGAATTTAATGGGGGAACTGAACCAATTCTATATTTAGTATCCCCGTAAGGGCCATTTCCGTAACAATACATACATACATACATACATACATATATATATATATATATATATATATATATATATATTGTTGTATATATATATATATATATATATATATATATATATATATATATATATATATATATATATATATATATATATATATATATATATATATATATATATATATATATATATATATATATATATATATATATATATATATATATATATATATATGTATATATATATATATATATATATATATATATATATATATATATATATATATATATATATATATATATATATATGTATATATGTGTATATATATATATATATATATATATATATATATATATATATATATATATATATACACATATATATATATATATATATATATATATATATATATATTGTTGTGGTTACCAAATTCGCAAACCACCATTCAGGTCCCTTAGGTGAGGTATCTCGGTAAGTATATGTGTAGTTAGGCCCAAACCCGTTGTCTAGTGGGAATACATGTCATTTATGCGTGCTGCGACTCTTCAGGATAGCCGTTTTTCTTTTACTATCTTTATTTTGGACCAACCGCCATGATTACCACCACCAACCACAACATCAACCACCCACCGCGGCGCCACTTCACGTCACACCTCGCAACCGTCGCATCGCCACCGTTCTTGCGCCGCTTGTGGGTACCGGTGTTGGACTCGTGCAGGGCGCGCGCCGAACAGCGTGTACAAAACCACGGATTTTCCACTTCAAAAACGGATCAAAAACGACACACGCCCACTTTTGTTCCGTCCAATCGGTGAGCGAGGGGCGATTTGGCCCCGCCTCCAGGGCGTTGGAGGGCGATCGCTATATGCAAATTTATGGATCAAAAAGCATTCACGCCCACTTTTTCTCGGGCCAATGGGGAGCGAGGTGAAAGGTCGAAGGCAGGGGGTCAAAGATGAGAGAGCGAAGCCACGGGGCTTATATAAGCGACCGCGTTCGTCAGTCAAGTAAAGAGAGAGTAAAGACTTCGCAGTCGGTGGAGTTGGGAAGAAGAAGAAGCAAGAAGGAGTTGGTTGTCGTCGTGTGCGTTGGAGTCGGAGCAAAGGGGACGGAGCTGTGGAGAGGCGGCGAGGGCAGACGAGGGGGTGCTCGCGTCGTGCAGGGAGCTGCACACCAGGGAGGCCGACGGCGCGACCTGGCCGAGGTGGAGACGCTCGTCGCGGGACTCGAGGCAGAGTAGAAATCCTCTATACCCCGAGCATCAGCAACCCCCTCCTGTTTCCCCCCGCGCTGAGATAGTGCGACCAAGGGGGCCCCTTTTCCCACCCCCTACCAGACACTGTCCGCGAGGCCCGCGGAGTTGAGGCACCATCGCCGCTCCGCGTCTCATCACCAGACGGGTAGGCCCGACCCGGTCTCGGCCTCAGGCCCGCCTCATCTTTGAGGGTGTTCTTTTTCTTGGTTTTGGGATATGTGTTGTCGGCGCCGTCTGTGAAGTAAAATTGTATAAGTGTTGCCGTGTGCTCGCGTAATCGGTATTAGATCTGCATTGTCGCATTTGCTTTTTGTGTAAAATTGCATTGTGTTTCTTTTCCTTTTCTATGTGCTTTTGGTGGAATTGAATATGTGTGCTTTCCATTCAGCGCGAATAAATGTGCTTTGTGTTGAACTGTTTCCTGCTTCGCTTCGTCATTTCTCCCATTGAATCCTCATCTTGCTTCACGTAAAGGGTTGGTAGTGGGCTGAATACGCCCGATAATTAATCGAACCGTCGAGGCCGACGATAACACCGCTCGGTTATCCCGATAGTACGGAACGGGTCGCTTAAGTGGCCCGTGTCCGAAGTCGACCTGCGGCGAGGTGCGATCGCCCGGTCTACCCTCCGTGTGGGTACTTAGGAAGGTCGAATTTGGCGAGCAACCCTATCCCACGCGGGGGCTGATTGGCTCGATCGCGGTGAGACCGAAAGGTCCACCCGTGACTGGTTCCCGGCGTTAGTCCGAGAGGGTCACGACTGGATTGTCCGTCCGGTGGGCGACGTGCCACGATTCGAGTTACGTGGCCGTCAGCACGCCGGCGGGCGCGAATCCGCAACAATATATATATATATATATATATATATATATATATATATATATATATATATATATATATATATATATATATATATATATATATATATATATATATATATATATATATATACATCCATATGTATATATTCAGTGGGGAGAACAAGTATTTGATACACTGCCGATTTTGCAGGTTTTCCCACTTACAAAACACGTAGAGGTCTGTAATTTTTATCATCGGTACACTTCAACTGTGAAAGACGGAATCCAAAACAAAAATCCTGAAAATCACATTGTATGATTTTTAAATAATTAATTTGCATTTTATTGCATGAAATAAGTATTTGATCACCTACCAACCAGTAAGAATTCCGGCTCTCACAGACCTGTTAGTTTTGTCTTTAAGAAGCCCTCCCATTCTCCACTCATTACCTGTATTAACTGCACCTGTTTGAACTCGTTATCTGCAAAAAAAAAGATAGCTGTCCACACTCATTCATCAGACTCCAACCTCTCCACAATGGGCAAGACCAGAGAGCTGTCCAAGGACATCAGGGACAAAATTGTAGACTTGCACAAGGTTGGGATGGGCTACAGGACAATAGGAAAGCATCTTGGTGAGAAGGCAACAACTGTTGGTGCAATTATTAGAAAATGGAAGAAGTTCAAGATCACAGTCAATCTCCCTTGGTCTGGGGCTGCATGCAAGATCTCACCTCGTGGAGCATCAATTATCATGAGAAAGGTGAGAGATCAGCCTAGAACGACACGGCAGGACCTGGTCAATGACCTGAAGAGAGCTGGGACCACAGTATCAAAGAAAACCATAAGTAACACACTACGTCATCATGGATTAAAATCCTGCAGCGCACGCAAGGTCCTTCTGCTCAAGCCAGCGCATGTCCAAGCCCATCTGAAGTTTGCCAATGGATGATCCAGAGGAGGAATGGGAGAAGGTCATGTGGTCTGATGAGACCAAAATAGAGCTTTTTGGTTTAAACTCCACTCACCATGTTTGGATTTAGAAGAAGGATGAGTACAACCCCAAGAACACCATCCCAATCATGAAGCATGGAGGTGGAAACACCATTCTTTGGGGATGCTTTTCTGCAAAGGGGACAGGACGACTGCACCGTATTGAGGGGAGGATGGATGGGGCCATGTATTGCAAGATCTTGGCCAACAACCTCCTTCCCTCAACAAGAGCATTGAAGATGGGGCGTGGCTGGGTCTTCCAGCATGACAACGACCCGAAACACACAGCCAGGGCAACTAAGGAGTGGCTCCGTAAGAAGCATCTCAAGGTCCTGGAGTGGCCTCGCCAGTCTCCAGATTTGAACCCAACAGAAAATCTTTGGAGGGAGCTGAAAGTCTGTGTTACCCAGCGACAGCCCCGAAACCTGAAGGATCTGGAGAAGATCTGTATGGAGGAGTGGGCCAAAATCCCTGCTGCAGTCTGTGCAAACCTGGTTAAGAACTACAGGAAACGTCTGGTCTCTGTAATTGTAAACAAAGGTTTCTGTACCAAATATTAAGTTCTGTTTTTCTGATGTATCAAATACTTATTTCATGCAATAAAATGCAAATTAATTATTTAAAAATCATATAATGTGATTTTTAAGATTTTTGTTTGAGATTCCGTCTTTCACAGTTGAAGTGTACCTATGATGAAAACTACAGACCTCTACGTGCTTTGTAAGTGGGAAAACCTGCAAAATCGGCAGTGTGTCAAATACTTGTTCTCCCCACTGTATATATATATATATATATATATATATATATATATATATATATATATATATATATATATATATATATATATATATATATATATATATATATATATATATATATATATATTGTTATGGGCCGGGAGTCGGTGGCGAGAACGACCACTAGGTGGGGGAGGTTTGCGTCGTCTCCCACCAAACTCCCCGGAATTGTCGGCCGTCGCTCAGATAACTCCACAAGCCAGCAGGTCATTTAACCGACCGTGGACGCCAATACCTCCACCATGTAGCATAGGGTCTTTTGTCTAGAACCAATTTACCAAATTAACTGCGCGATTTCAACTCCCGGGGAAACCATGCCCTCAGCACGTCTTGCTTGAACTGGGTCACTCTACCGACTGCGGTAGAGTTCCGACTACCGACAACAAACTCCGGTTCGGGTGCAGCCGAGCGGAAACTGCCAAAGCCGTGCTGGCTGGAATGAACGGATTATCGTGGATAAACCCTGCCTAAACTGAGAACCGAACCATGCTGGACCAATGCAAGAAGGGACGGAAACGAACTGGGGGCATTTCTAACAAGTTTTATTTTCAGTAAATGAAGACACAAAGCAAGACTTAACATGAATATGCAAGTAGTATTTACAATGATCCAAAAACACTTACTCAGTTCTCCTGAAAAACGGGCCCACACGCAGAGACACACACAAAATGAAAAGAAACCCAGAGTCTTTATTGGACCCTCGCAGCTGTGGGGAGAGACAAGCTGGGGGCCAGAGTTCGGTGGTGTACCTGACCTTTGGAGGAAGGACGTGCTCCGCGATGCGGCACCTGACAATGGCCGCTGGTTTGGTCCCTAGTCGCACGTGTGGGACTCGAGGTTTGTGGTGGAGCTCGGGTGGTGAATGGCCGGGGTCCATGGAGGGGGGTCGGGGTCGCTCTTCCCTTCCTCGTAGAGGGCCAACAGAGACACGTTCGCCGCCTCGACACCCACCAAAAACTCTTCAAAATAACTTTTAAAAGACTCTCCAAGACCCCAAAAAGACTCTCCAAGACCTCACAAAGACCACCCAAGACCTCAAAAAGACCACCTGCCTCAGAGAGTGCTCGGGAATTTATGGACCTCCCTCAGCTGGGAGGGGCCTTGGTGAACACACCTCGCTGTTCACCTCTGATTGGACAGGTCCTACGGCCCACCTTTCCAGGGCGGGGCCTTGGCCCCTGCCGGGAAACTCCAGCCAGTCTTCCATACGGGTTCATACTTGACGAGTAACAGCATCAATGTTGCACAGGCCGTCGTGCAAGAGCTACACTGTTTGTGGAAGGAACGTTGGTGGAAGCGGCAAGGAACGGCTGCAAGACCCTGCCTTGGCAAGACAGAGTGCTTGTAGACAGTGGGTGGGTCGTGGATCGTGATGGGGAATGGAATGGTTGTTGGTTGTTCGTTGGAGGGTTTGTTGGATGTAAAGATTTGATAACCTGACTAAAAATAAATCGCAACGCACGCCTTTGATTCTCCCACTCGACAAAAGGAAAGGGATCTGACTACACACATACGTAACGACATAACTGACTTTTGGGACATCTGTATGTTGAATGCAAATGGTTTCCAGATCTGTAACAATATATATATATATATATATATATATATATATATATATATATATATATATATATATATATATATATATATATATATATATATATATAGATATATCTTCAATATATTTTGGCCTGTCTGTCTGTTTGTCTGTCGTGTTATAACTTGAGAACAGATTAAAATATTTCAATTAATCTAACAACGGTGGATTCAGGGAACTCCGGGAATGTTTTTTTACGAAAAAAAAAAAGGATTTTAATTTTTTTTGTGTGTTTTTTTTATGGGTGCATGTGCATGCATGGCGAAGCTGCAAACTCCAACTTGCGATGCTGGTTTTCCCCACACTCCCAGGAATCCATTTTCTTCTTGCCCCATTGATTAGCCATCGCAGCAAAGTTTGGTATTTTCGTCAGCGATGTGATGGGTCTTATATTGTTGTGTTTTATATGGTTGTATTTTCTGTATGTCTGTCTGTCCATTGATACAATTGACCCCACCGGTAGTAACAACATGATATTGCATTCCATTCGAATGGTCTTGGCAAATAGAGATGCAAGAAAGCATTTTCAAACCCACAGCGTAAGAGGTTCTGGGTGGGGGGGGTGGGGGGTGGGGGTTCAGGGTGATTCAAAGCGCTTAAGCAAGCACTGCAGCGGAACGGAGTGCTCGGCATCGCTTAAGAAGATTGTGGTCTCCATGTAAACAATGCTGTTATTGTACTCGAACAAATGCGGTCCTGGCCGTCGTTTTCAGTTTTATTCGATCCTCTTGTGACAAATTCTCCAAACACATTTATTATGCTATCAGCGGCTACAGAGAATGAGGATGAGGGAAATAAAGACAAGTAAATGTGTAATCACTAGGGGGATCCCCCTGCCAAGCTTATGTATATACGTTCCACTGTGCATTTTGGGGGGAATCGAGGTTTGCATGTTTGTAAATCTTAAAGAATTAGGCTGAAAAAATCGAGGAAAAATTAAAGTATGAAATTCACTTTTAAATAATATATTATGAGTCGGCCTATACGTAACATGCGTTATGCGTATGCCTCTGAACATTTCATTGGTTGATGTATCGTTTTGAATCTGACAACGGCAGCCAATCATGCTGACGTAACAAAGCCCTCTCTTAATCACTTGCTCTTGTTTCCAAGCCGCTTGCAAAGCAGTTGATACGGAATGGCTGGCTTGGAAAGCGATATCAAGCCGCTTGTTAACAGAGCACCCCAGGAGTACATCGCATAAACCGGCTAAATGGAGACATCTGATGGAATAAAGTTCAACGACAACAACATAGAAGTACTTTTGATCCCACTTTCCCAACTATTTATGTGCGGACCATACGTACGACGTGAGGCAGCACTGTGCGGATGGCACAATGGACAGCATCGGGCAAAGCATCTCGCTCCAGCACTCCCGCCAACAGCAACAACGCATCCTGTGTGGAGTCAGACAGACACACGCACGCACAACGTGCGCTACTTCGTTTCAAACATTTTAAAAGCATAGAGCACAGACAAACAAACATAGCGCAGGCTTTAATGGGCCTCATGGCTTCCTTCTGCGTTGAAGCACCTTGTAAGGAAGAGAACTCATGTTATTTTAGAAAAGGCGAAACAACAACAACGCACGCAACCACATGCATGCTCTGCCTCTACAAATGAGCAACGTCAGCACTGGCTGTGAGACTCTAAGAAAAGAGACCTTTTTACAGGAACATATCATATATGTAAATGAGGCATTCAGTTTTGTGTATGTCCTGCGTCGATATGATGGCAACTCGACGGTTTCGCGCACTGCATGCATCGTCACTTTGTACATGGTGACGTCACTGCTCACGTGAATTAGTCTTCATAGAGACTTGGGTAGGTCTGAGTCGATGGAATAATGAAGACAATTAATTTTAATTCAACAATATGTTGAGAGATGCATGATTACCTCTGCGGGGAAGAAGATGAAGCAAAGTTTCCGTCGTGAGCCCTTCTTTTGTTTTGAATTGAAGGTGGAGGCGATTATCATACCTATCACAACATTCGTTTGATATAATTGTCCTTGTGTGGTTACATCGGACATGTACTCCATCAAAACCATGCTTGATTCATGAGCAGGGCACTTGGGAGAGCGCACACCTCTGCCACACCCTGAACCAATATCTAATTGGCATGGTCTTGTCACCTAACACCTAACTAATCCACCAAGTTTTGTCATAACTCAGCCCCAACTGTTTTGAGATATCGGATTCGGATCTTCACCAAAATGTCATAAATTTGTCCTCGTCACACACTCTACCTGTTCAACCAAATTTAATCCAAATCCATCCATAACGTTTTGAGATATCCTGCACACAAACAAACAAACAGACAGGGCTGAAAACAACCTCCGTCCACCTTCGGTGGTGGAGGTAATGAATGAACCCTGAAGCAGCGGTGAACACGTTTAAGTACTGTCACCCATTGGTTGATTACACCAACATGTCATGTGGAACGAAGGAAGCCGATCCATTTTACCATGTTAATGAGGCAATCATCTTCTTTTAAAATTATCTTTATTTGCAGGAGAAAAGAGACACCTGTAGGCTGACCTCGTGATCACAAAAGGAATGAGAAAAGCTAGATCATGGTGGATGGCTTCCTGATCCAGGACTTGTGCTGCTGGGGGTTGTAGGAAGTTGCGTAAACAGCCAGAGGCAAGGCAGTCGGTTCCAGAGTTTTGTGATGCGAGGAAGAAAGACGATGCATGCTTATTGGTTCTATGTGTACGCAGAGACACATAGTGTGAGAAAGGTTGGCTGCCTGAAACCACGAGGTGAGTGCAGCAGGACATATCATGGCTGGTGGAACTGTAGTGGATAATGCTGCAGAACATCAGCCATGGTAGTAACAGTAGAAGGCGGTTATCGAGACAAGAGGAAACCGCTCTCCGATGGGCTCAGGCCAAAAAAGCCGACAGGAAGTGAGCCAACACCTACAAGTCGAATTTCCTTAGATCCTAGATCGACGTAATATGAAACTCAAACTCTGCAGTAGTTTATGCGATAATGTCCTCGAGAGGTCTCTCACTTATAAATTCCCCTTCTCTGCGCCCTTAACTTCTTTGTTCCCTTATTCTTTGCCTTCATATCTAATTTTTTCCCCATGTTCTTTTCCTTTTTTTTTTTTTTAATTAATCTAATCTCCTCTCCTCTCCTCTAGGTACACATTATGTTGAAGACTCCCAAAAGGAAAAGGAAATCAAGAGGGCTGAATTCAAGCAAAGGGTGCTGTGGGTGCTTGAGCTTAGTGCGAGTGTTGCAGACGATCCATACGAAATGCAATGCAACGTCACAGGTATACAGGTAATGTACACAACGTCTACTACTCTCTCCCGGAAGATCACTTTATGTCAATCAAAACTGGTTGTTCATGTGAGTTTGCTTACTGCATCATTGGTGATGTACGAGCACAAAATGTACCCAGATGAAGGTCAGAACCCGTACTGGTCTCAGATATGATTAGCCTGAACTACACAGCCGAATAGTCTCCATGTCTCTTCTCTTCATCCTGTATTATGCGGGCTTCAAAGCAAAGTCCCGCAATGAAGTGAAGATTCACTCCCAAGCACACCTGCAGGGTCTAGTCCAAATGCCCATACACCCTGCTGCTCACTAATTTGAAAAGCCACCGCCGAACGCTGCGTCGCAGTGGACCATGAAAGGATTTTTATTTCAAGGGCTCATTGTTGTGCGCTTTTGCAGAAATGTCAATGAAATTCACATTCGCGATGCACAGCGGTGAACGTACGATGAATGATTGGGGGGGCTCGTCACGCCCTGCGGAAAATAGGCGAGAGAATATTAATGGCCGACCCATGGTGTCAACCCTGCTGCTGCCACGTGACATGCTGTGACTGCAAAGTTTTTCTCCATTACAAAGCAATCCCTTTATGAAGTTCCGACTCATATTTCACGACGTACAGTTATATTTACTTTTTTTCAACAACAACAAAGCTTTTTCTCTTTTGATTGATGGTTTGATTGTAAGATGATCGGAAAAGAGGTTGCCGGAGATGGGTGAGCACGTGAGACGGGACAATGTAAATTTTCTTCAACAGTTGCTGCAATGGGAAGGAATTTTAAAAGCATCGGACTGCAGTGTAAAGGAAGGACAGGAGGATTTGTTGGCAATTTTCCATGCGGTGGAAGGTGAAAATGGGGAAAATGCTAAAATCGTACTGTGATTGCCTTCACATGCAAGGCCTCAGGATTGTATCCTACAGGAAAGGTGAAGTCCAGCTGGAAATGTGCCGAGCAGGTGAAGGTCACCGAGTTACTCATACCAAGTGGAAGAGGTGTCGCTCCACAACCAAAAACATCCACTGCACAACCAAGCACATCTAACAACTGAATTACTCATCAACTATATTAATGGTAACTATTAATGTGTTCTATTACTCGTGCACTCGAAGCCAAAAGTGGGCTGAAGCAATTTGGTTCGCTTCTGTCTGTCCGTCTTTTTCCCTACAAACATCAGTTTATGATTCAGGAATACAATTGAATTAAATTGAATGTTATATTTTGAACACGAATCAAAAACAACCCTGGCTCAGAATTTGTCCTGATTGAGCATGCACACAGCAAAGGTCAGGTCAGGTATGGGAGCATGTGCCGGAGCAGCGCGTCGCTGCGTCCACTTTCTGCCGGTAGTCCAGTGGCCTCCGTCTGGCCATCCCCCAGGCAAATGCGTGGCCCATCCCCATCTCCTTGAGATGATGGTCAACCTGCTGCAACTACGAGGCACATGGTATGCCCGTTGGCCTCCTCCACTTACGAGACTCCCTCGCTGAGAGAATCTAGTGAGCAGGTTCAGCATCAGGAAAACGAGCCACATGACTATACAGCCACAGCTGATGCTCACGGACTATGCAGGAAACAAATCTCATTTGAGTCTTTCTCAGCAACCACTCATTGGGCACAAAGTCCAACCAGCGATAGCCAAGGATTCTCCAAAGAGACCTGGTACCAAAGGAATTAAGTCTCCGTCTCAGATCCCTGGTCAGAGTCCAAGTCTCACATCCATAGAGCAAGACTGGAAGCACTAAGGACCTGAAGACTCGGACTTTCGTCCTCCCGCACAGGTACCGGCAGCGCCACACCCCATTATCCAGTGAATCCACGACTCCCCATGGCCTGATCCAGACATCTATTGATCTCTGACTCACAGCCAGCAGAGACATGAATATCACTGCTAAGGTAAGTGAATCTCTCCACGACCTCAACATCCTCACCACAAACAGGCACAGACAGGACAGCAGCATCCAAGATGCCATTGAAAGCCTGGATCTTAGTTTTGACCGAGGAAACCCATAATCCCAGCGGCTCCGACTCCTCATTCAGCACCTCGAGGGCCCCCAAAAGGATGTCTAAAATCTCCGCAAAGATGACTGCATCATCTGCGAAATCAAGGTCAGAGATCTTGACATTCCCAAACGATGCACCGCAGCTTGATCTCTCCAATATCCTCCTGAGAATCCAGTCCATACAAGTGCTGAAAAGTGTGGGGGCCAGTACACACCCCTGATGAACTCCAGTAACAACTGGAAATAAGTCAGAGATGGTATCACCACATCTCACAGCACTCTCAGTACCACAGCAAAGGGTGAGATAATATTTTTACTCTGTCCGGCAGTCAAACAAAATTGAAAATCATTCCAAACAAAAAGACTGAAAACAACAAGCACGAAGAACTAATGTAATGTGTTAAATAAGGTGGTGTAATAGAAGCTGCATCAATTGCAGTAAAATTCCAGTAAAAAAAATAGTTTCTACAACCTTTAAAATCTTAATTTTATTTCAAATAAATGATATGCCAGAACACTGTGGAATACAAATCGCCCTTTTCTCTCTTTCAAAACTCTTCAGTTTAGCAGTACTTGGACAAAAATATCACAGCATTTTACGTCATCACGACCAATCAAATTTGCCGCTCTAAGACCCCGCCCATGTCCTTGTTTCTCAAGACGGCACAGAGGAAGGTGTTCTATGAACTCTGGTTTGTTTTTGATATTCCCACTGATCTTAGGCTCATGGAGGATCACATGCAAGACAATGACATCAGGAATCATGAATGAACTTTTACATGAATTACAAGGACATCAGCAGATGATGGGCAAACCCATTATGGTCCATGGGATTCAAACCCCAGTTAAGCTGCTTCATGAGTATGAGCCATGGGGTTCAGATTGGAATGCGAACAGGCTGACCCATTTCAGGCAACTTTCACCGTGTGTTCACTCTGTATTATTTTCACCATTTTCTCATTTTCATTTAATCAAATGCTGGAGAAATGAACATTTTCATTTTCAATCTGATAGTAGGGCAAGTTAGCTCAATATAGCATCACGATTGTGCATTTTGTGAGGAAAGCACCAAATTTGGCACACTATTAGCCTATCATATTATGAACAGATTTGGATATTGGGCCATCTCAAAATTTTTGATGGCAGTGGAAAATGGCCGCCACAGCCATCATAGGCTGAATTTGAGATGGCCCAATATCCAAATCTGTTCGTAATATGTTAGGCTACTAGTGTGCCAAATTTGGTGCTTTCCTCACAAAATGCACAATTGTTATGCTATATTTAGCTAAGTTTCCCCACTATTACCTTCAAAAAGGAATGGTTTTTGAATGCCAGAGGTTTCTGTGATTTTCCTCACATTGGACCTTCTCAAGTCAACTCTGGGTTGAGTTTCCTTAGGAAATACAGCACCACAGATCATGGCAATATGAAAACAGAAGGCAGCCAAAAACTATTGCCTGATCTGGCCAAAATAAACGTAAAATCTGGAATTGGTGGTAAATCATATGTTGGCTTCCAAAAATTTTGATAAATACTGCAAATAGTGGTTTCCAAGCTTTGTCGTGCCAAAGGTGGAGGAACGCTGCAAGGAATCAAATGAATAGCTATAAGTAAATAACCTTATATATTTCTTTCGTGTCCCATTATTTTTTGCTCACATATAATAGTGAAGGTAATTACATTTTTTTGTGTTTGTACAACAGTGAGCTCCAAACGTTTTCACCAAGAACAGACAGATGATCCCACATTTAGACCCCGTTAAAGAAGGTTTCTCGGAGTACATGTAGGACAGGGACATGAATTCGGAGACATCAGTTTGACTTAATATGAATTACAATGACATTGATAAACTAGAAGGGCACTTGGTAGAGCGCATACCCCCCGCTTGGATCCGGATTTGGATCTTCACCAAAATCGAAGCAATTCGTCCTTGTCACGCACCCAACCTGTCCCCTAAGTTTCATCTGAATCCGTCCGCATTTTTAGCTCACCTGGAACGTAGTTCCGGGGAGTTTATGGCACGTCGTCCGTCTGTCACTCCATCAGCCAGTCAGTCCATCCATCCACAAACATTTGCAACTTCTTCTCTGAAACTACACACATGGTTTCGATGAAACTTCCTCACAACCTTCATCACGTGGTATGTGCCAAAGTTTGTCCATGGCATTAAAAAAAAAAAAATTGGGCCCTATAGGGGTCTATGGGGGGGTTGCCCCCCAAAATAGGTATTTACTTTTCTCAGAAACTACACAAGCAATGTTGATGAAACTTGACCACAACCCTCATTACCCATGATGTACTGGTTTGTTCACGACATTAAAAAAGGACTACTGGAACCGTAGCTTATCTCGGCCTGGCCTAATGTTAAAACCAAAATTTGGTAGCATTCTGAGAGGTGGGTCTGGAGAGGAAGATTTTTGAAGGAATTTCCATGATTTTCCCAAAAGCTGACAAAGCTATCCATTTTGACACGCTTCCAGTCATGTGATCAGCATGACCTCCGCAATTTAACATCACGACCCAGTCCTGATGTTGTAACCCAAATTTGGAAGCATTCTGACTGGTGGGTTTGGAGAAGAAGATTTTGAAAGGAATGAATGTGATTTTCTCAAAAGTTGACAAAGTCGGCTATTTTCACATACCTCTGGTCATGTAATCGGCATGAATTCGGAAATTTAACATCAGGACCCTGACCTAATGTTGTAACTCAAATTTTGTAGCATTCTGACTGGTGGGTCTGGAAAAGAGGATTTTAGAAGGAATTTACAAAGTCAGCTATTTTGACCTACTTAAAGTCATGTGACCAGAAGGAGCTTTGCAATTCCTATTACCAGTCAGGAGAGGAACGTTACTGCAAAATTTCAGCCAGATCGGCTCAACAGTTTGGCCGGAGAAGTCAAAATAGGAGATGGTTGGGCGGATGGGGTGCGTGAAACAATACCTTATCTGGAATTTAAATAAGAGATAAGCTAAAAATCAGGATCAAAGGGGGTCCATGGGGGGTTGCCCCCCAAAATAGGTATTTTCTTTTTTCTCAGAAACTACACACATGATTTCAATGAAACTTGACCGCAACCTTCATCACTCATGATGTAGCAAAGTTTGTTCACTGCATTAAAAAAAAAAAATCCAAAGGTATACACTTTCTTCTCCGTTACATATTTTGTGGGTTATCCACACCTTCCAGTGGTCCAGCCGTGACAGGTGAGCGTCCAGGGGTTTTGCCCCTATTGTTTTGAGATATCGTGCTATATATCGTTTTTGGCCTTATCTCTCAATGGTAAAGAATCACTTATACAATTCTCGTATCCGGATCCGGAGCCGGTCTTCACCGAAATCGAATCAATTCGTCCTTGTCACACCCAACCTGTCCAGTAAGTTTCGTCCGAATCCATCCACAACCTTCTCAGATATTTTGCTTACAGCCAAACAGGGGTGAAAACGTAACTTCCATCCACCTTCTGTAGCAAAGGTAACAACCAGAGTATTGGACATTTGAATAAAGGGATTTGACACACATTACATCATAATGCAAGTGGGTTGTCCCATTTTACATTCCTATCTGAGCAACTCTTCATTCGTGCCTGCAATGCTTGGTGCAAATACCATGTAATCTGTGCCGATTGGTCCATTTTCCACAAATTTTCGGACAATCATGTGAAAATAAGCTTATGTCTAATAATTTTCCTGAATTTCATGGAATGCATATCTTATCTAATGTGTAAGGCTCTTCCTAACCACTTACCGACTGACTGATATTTGAGATCGGTACCTTCCAGGTGACGTAGAAAGCTGAAATTTTGCGTGCCGATGGACATCGAAGCTGGTACACGGGGAAAGATCACAGATTCGTCGGACAACATCCATAAATGAAAATATAAATAAATGAAAAAAATACAAAAATGAAAAAAAAATACAGGTGAGTAACCCGAGACAATGGGGAAGCACGGTAATTTTGTGTGCCAACGGACATCAAAGCCGATACAACAAGGAAAAATCACAGAACCATCGGAAAGCATCCGTAAATGAAAATAAAAAATAAAAAAGAGGAAAAGAAAATTCGAATGCTTTGTCACCCCCCCCATTGTTACTCATTCCATGCTTTGTCACCCCCCCCACCCACCCCCTCTCCCCCCAGGGCACACACCATGAATCCCCTTCTGGTGAAAAGACCTAAATCCAGGATCATTGCTCACCTACACTCATTTGTTCTTTTATTACCACCTATGGAACAAGCTTCCACACCCTCTTCAATCTCATTCTTCCCTCCAGGTCTTCAAGACAGCTGTTCACCACCATCTAAGGTCATCCCCAATCCAAAACCATGATCTTATTTTTCCCTCATTAACTCTCCCCCCCCCCACCCCAAATCCCTCCTAATTTTCCACTTTTTCCTCTGTGAGTCTTAGATATTTTCAACAAGAATTACAAGGTTCTCAGACAAGTTCACTAAACAGTCCAATCCTAAGAATTTGTAGTCTTTGATAAAAGGATATCTTTAGGATATTTCATTATATTTATCGGTGGTCACAGTGATGTTTATATTTAGCCAGTGGCTAATTGGCTGCATCATTTCATGGTGGCGCGGCTGTGCTGCTGATGCAGTACCCCTGTTACCAGTAAACTGGTCCTCATTTTGCTGACATCGGAAGGATGACAGGCTGAGTCAACCCGACTGGTGTTAATTCAATGGGTAGACAGGGGTTTGAACTCAAGGCCCTAAGATCTTAAGCCAGCAATTTTAAGGCAACACCAGGATTGGCATCCTCGGTGATTGGCATATTTGTCAGGTGATTAGAATGAGCAAACATGGGAATGTAACCCATGCCAGCAAGGAGAGACAGATACAAATATTTAACCTCTCATTTTTATTTTGGAATAAAACCGACGACTTTGGTGGATCATCGAGAGAGGTTTATCACATGATGGTTCCTAACGCAGTTGGGGGAGGAGAAGGTTCTGCCACAAAGGTGGATGGGGAGAGGTGAGGGTGATTTTCAGGGAAAAATCTGCCGAGTAACACCTGTCACCTGTTGATTATACACAGGTAACCCGTTATTACCCTGCTATAACTATTACATAAAGCAAAATAAATTATTAACAACAAAAGATTATTATTGTTCAAAAATAAAAGGTTGTTGCACTAGCACCCACAAAAAACCCTGCCACCCTCACCCACCCCTCCATCCATGGCTACGCCACTAACAATCAGGAACATGGACCAATTGTTGAAGGTGACTGCTCATGACGGCAAAGCATTGACCTTTCGAGATGAAGCTGTGCAACACGAAGCATTTCTATTCTTTGTAATTATAGGACCACCATAAATTAGGAGGCCCTCGACAGCAATCTTATCACCCACAGAACATCTAGATCTACTTTGGACATTGAGGTCCCCATGGCAACCCATATCCAATGTGCCCTCTGCCTGAAAAGGTTCCATCTCACTAATAACCTGTCACCTGCCACAACCATTCATTAAGCATATTTACACTGCACTACCAGGAAATTGGCACTCTTTGAGATTGTAGATAAAACCAAGGTTTTTATTCCTTTTTTTTCTGCCACAAGGGACGTTATTGTGTATTTATGCAATATGATCATTGCAGGGTTAAATAACTGCTTTGCATGTGACCTGAAGGTCAAGCATGTATGAGAATTACATGGAGGGCCGTGTATATGTGTATGTATGTATGTATGTATATCATGCAATTTCACTGAGTTTCAACTGCAAATTTGCCCTGCTGGTTGCATCATTATTGAGGTTTGGAATTTGGGGCAGGAATTTGGAATTTGTTCAGGACTCCAGGGATAGCTCACCTACTCTTTGCGAAGGACATCGTTGGATCTTGAATGCCCACAAACTAATGCTGACAGACGGGATACCCGGTTCAACGTCCATCCGAGGGATGGCATGCATATTGATGAATCACCCTGCCTGTGAAACACTGTGATGGCAATTTGTAGCTGGGATTAGAACCCAGGCTAGATGGCTTAGAGGCAAGTGTACAAACCCATCGTCTGTCCTACCAATCCCAGGGAAAGCCCCTTGACTCGATGATCTATTCCAGGGATTTTCTGATTATATTGTGAAACATCACTTTGTAAAAACAGTAAGGCATTGCGTCTCTGGCCAAATTAGAACACCCTGGTCAAATTCGTAATTGCTGTCCCAACCTACAAGGGGCACTGCATCAACAGTAGAGCCGCTGCATACGAAAGAATAAGAAGATGAGGAAGAAATATTACAGCTTCAAATTACAACAGGTATGTGCCATTACTAATCAGCTTGCTATTGCTTGCCAAGCCAGCCGTGCCTTATCAACCATTTCGTTGGAGTGCTTGCTCGGTCCTTTGGATATCCCCCCAAAAATCTGAATACATATATCCCCAGGAAACCTTTATGCTGTAAAAGATGCCATTTCAACTGTAGGGAACTGTATGCCTCATATGGACCAGGAGACGTCATCATGGAGCATCAAATTGAGTTCATCAATTAATGGAATGCTTAATCAGAGTGATGGGATTGAGAGAAAGACACCGTGCGAGGACATTCAGAGAGCCCTGAACAAGGGAAAACCTTTTTTTGTTCCATTCGAACTAAATGTCCTTCATGATCCTGAACAAGTGCACAATGAAACTCCTGTACCAATGACATTATTTTGTATAATCATAATAATACTAACGGCTTGATACTCACTGCCATGGGACGTTAGTCGTTTCTTCTTTCCACTGTACTCGATTTGCATGGACATCATCTGAAAACATTTTAATTGGAAATCCCTGATTGGATAGGTGGCTTTGTTTAATAGTTCGTTACAATTTTCAAACATGTATAATACAAAGGAGACCACATCATCCTCAGGTATTGTAACATCACGCCAGGGTGTGAGAGATTGGGTGAATTCGAAATCTTGAAATAAAATTAGGAAAATGGAATAAAAGAGGTGGGATGGAAGGGAAAGAAGGAATGTGTAGATTGGGAGTGAAGGATGAAGGTGGAGAGAAATGAGAGTGGAGGAAGGGGAAGGACGAGGAACGATGTCCAGAGGTGGGGAGAAGACTGAAACTTCTGCCTTGTTGTACAAATATGTAATATGGAAATGGACTGTAAAGACACGGGAAATGTCCGTACAAACATACCCATTCAAAAGGGGGTCCCGATGTGATCAAGATGCTTGATGTGTAAAACAATACAGGTGAACACTCGGTAATAATCAAAGTACATTCAATGTTTGAGTACAATTTTGGCTTTGATCGAATTACACATTTAAAATTAGTCTTGTCTTGTATCTGCAGTCTCATCGGCACACTCACTTTGTCTGTGTATACACATAAAATCTAGTCTTGTCTTGTGTCTGCGGTCCCATCTGTACACTCACTTTGTCTGTGTCAAATATAAAATTAGTCTTGTCTTGTGTCTGCAGTTTCATCGGCACACTCACTTTCTTGTCTGTGTACACACATAAAATCTCGTCTTGTCTTGCATCTGTAGTCTCATCAGCACACTCACTTTGTCTGTGTCACATAAAAAATTTGTCTTGTCTTGTGTCTGCGGTCCCATCGGCACACTCATATCACTTTCCTGCCTGCGTTTCACATTTCATCATGTGCTCGTTTCATCGCATGCACTCTCTAATTGTGCTGGGGACAGCCAGAACAGCTTCCTGGGCAATTAAATACATTGAGGGGTTTGCCTTTGCCTTTAGAGCAGTAACAGTGCAGATAGGAATTTGGAATCTGTTAAGGAAAAAAAAATGAATTGGTTCAGCTCTGGAAAAAAGAAGTCTGCTCTTCCTTTTTGCTGATGAATCCACATTGTGTCAGACAATAAATAGCTCATCAAACTGAGTGGCACACAGCAGCTGCGTCACTCTCAGGATATCTGGAATCAATTAGAGGCTGATCTGATAAATGGAGCACGTTTTTTCAATCCCGGTTCAGTATTTCTTTCAATCCTGGTCACCCTGTCTCTCCTGAAGGATCTTCAATTTTATCCACCTGTCTCTTATTACAGCCACTGCAAGAGGTTCAGTCTCTTTAACTTCAATGGCTCACCATCAGCCATGACCACTCCTGGGCTGATGACATCGCAAAGCTGGCCCCCAAAGCCAACCACAGATTGGACATCCTCCATGATTCCAAGTAATTTCTTGGAAAATCAGAACTGGCACAGCCAACAGAGCCTTCGTCAGGAACGTAATGTAGTACTGCTCTCCTTTATGGATCAACACTCCAGCATCACATCCCTCTTTCCTGTAATTGAAAGCTATCAATCAACATTATTGGAATCTACTGCAATGAGCCCCACGCCCCTCCCTCCATGTCCACGCTTTCCCCCGATTTGTGGAAGTGCTTTGTGGAGGCTGTTCAATCATATTCTCCCCTCAAGGGCTTCAAGCAAAAGGTGCATCACTATCGCATGTCATCCCCCAATCCTACCCACAATCTTTTCTACCCCATGAACCCTTCATAGCCAAATCCTCTTACTTTACAAGTTACTGTGTTTCCTCCCCTCCTCATTCCTCTTTTCCCATTCATTCATCCTCATCCCCTTGCTTGTGTCTGACCATGGCCCCATTGGCCCATGACCTTTAGTGAAAGACATCCTGGGATCTTCAACATCGACCACCAACCAATGATAGCAGATGAGATGCCCGGCTTAACGTCCCTCTGATGGATTGCGCACTTTGTCATGCAATTGCCAGCACACGTTGTGGCAATCCAACGGTTTAGAGGGTTGTTGGGAATTGAACTAAGGTGGGACAGCTTAAACTCGAGTGCTTTACTCTGAGCTGTTCTGCCAACCCTCATTGCATTGTTGAAATTTTTTAAATTGAATTTTTTTTTCCACGAGTGTTTGGTAAGTTTTTACTGAATGCTTCGCAAAATCAAGCATAGTCAAGATTTTTTGTGTGTGTCTGTGAAAAGTTCTCAGTTCACATGCAAGAGGCCTCTTTATTCACCCAAACAGGATTAATGCAATTGTGAAACACTAAATCATGGCTTGTTTGCTCTGAGAATTTTGTGCTGCTATTTAACGTGGTGGCTGCATATAGCAATCTCTCCGTGATGAGAAATATTAATTAATCATCTGACTCCGATGCCGTCAGCAGCATCTTCCCAACAGCTTCTCTCGGAAGCCACAGTTACAGTCACTCGATTCCTGGAATGGGCTCTGGGAAAGCAGGCGGCAATGCCAATCACAAGTGAAAGTTTAAGTAAACAGCAATGTTTAAAGTGTCTCGTTTGTTTATTTATCTGAGTTATATACCCGACAGGCTGCTGGCCCTCACAGGTCCATAGATTATTCCAGACTCACCTGTGCTATGCAAAAACCTGCCATGGCCTCCAAGCACTCAAGTGCTTTCATTTGAACGTCATGCATGATTGTGAAACTAGTGTTGTGTGATCACCACCTTTTGTCAAGCAAAAGTGGTTTGAGTAAGGTTGGGGAGACAATCACCCAGGCAGGCCTCTGGTGCTGACATTCAGGATACTGAACATAAATAAGCAACACCGAGTAAAGGTGGGACTCTCATTCCACTTTCAGGTGGAGCAAAGAGCAAACTGATCATGTCACTGCAAGCTCATCCTCCATTCAGCACAAATAACAAACATGTTTGTGGTGCCTCCGGAGCGCAAATCCGATCAGGTAAAGGTGTGGTTTATGTCGTGAAGGGTGGAGCATTGGGCACCATATCTGTCAACTGCAGAACCAGTTGATAGTGTAAACGAGGTTTAAGGTTTTTTTCGAAGACTTCCGAGACGTTCGGATTCCGAGGCTTTATTACCCCACAACCGTAAACTCCGAAGAACCAGAAGCAGGTGCACCAGTAGTATTTCAAGAGGTTTGGGGGTGGGGAACCCCCCCCAAAACAAAACATGAAAAGAGCACTTTTTTCATTACAAAAAAGCGTGCCCTTTCCCCCAAAAAGATGCCTTTTCCCTGTGATAAGGGTGCCCTCGCTCCAGAAAAAATGAGAACTTTTCACCACGAAAAGGGCAGGCATCTTACTATTAATTAAAAAAAATATACTTTACCTTGTATAAAAAGTGCTTTTCTAGCCACCTTTGAGAATTTTGTATTTTTATTCCTCCTTAATCACCCTCTTTCTTTCTTCCCACCCCTCTCTCTCTCCCTCTCTCTCTCTCTCTTTCTTATCTTCCCTCTTTTTTTGGAGGGGGCATTTTGGGGGGCAAAAAAGGAAGAAAAAAAAAACAACCACAAGCAAAAACCCCAAAAAACATTTTTCCCTCTTCACAAAAAATTTAGAGGGACACTTTCCCCCCATCTCGCCCACACCTCCCCATTTCCAGTGACCTTGACTAGAAGCCCCGGCCGGAAATCCCGTACAGGAAATAATCACAAGATGAACCAAAGCTAAAGCATATTAACCTATTATTATGAAAGCAAAGGAAAAAATGGTGCCGCAACAGGTTCAACGGCTGCTGACCATGACCCGTCCCAAGACCTGTAATTCCATCATACCTGAGCCATTCACGCTCTTAGGGTGAGATAAAAAAAAGTACTTTACATTTTGGAACGTTTCTTTCACATCTCTTTTGCCAATAAGTCATAGTGTGATGTATGACTGATAGCAGAGCAATGTGTGCTTTTACCTGTGTTCAACGTCGCAAGTCAAAAATGGGAATACTTAAAAAAACAAGAATTCCCCCATTGAAGAAAATGTAAGATTTTGTAAATTTCAGCTTCACCTTTCACCTTCATCAAGATCCTACCCTATGAGCACCTGCATAAGTCACCACCCTGGGAACCATGAACTCATGGGCATGTGCCTCGGTGAACAGAAACCCTCTTGACGATCCAGAGAGACTTTTCATGATATTGAATGTAAAAGAGTAAAAATCATTTTGGATTTACAATCTGTGTAGTCCTGCTGATGATTGCAAACTTTCACCATTTACTTGCGAATTGGCACGCATGATTCCCACCCACTTTCGCCATTTAATTACTAACTAGCATAACCCACGCTCTGCGCGACATGTTGGGGTGGGTGTGTTTGAGAAAGGAACTGATGCAGAGTATCAGTAGTAATTTTACTTTAATGCAGTAAGTGGAATACGATTTCACTGTTTCAGAACCATTTCATTTACTTTTTTTGTACCATGCACCTCATATGGTCTTTGAGATAATGTAAGCCGAATATCACGTTACTCGAGCGCAGAACAAAGTCGAAGATAGTGCGACACGAAACCACAAACTCGGAAATAATATATAAGATTATGACGTGTTGCTTTTCTTTTCCCACCACATGAGGATGATGACATACCATTACCCCCCAAGCATGTACTGCTGTTATAAAAAAAACAACCCATCAATGGTACTACCTCTTGCTAGCAATTAGGAAATGAGTGTCGTACGTTGTAGGCGAGAAAGAGAAATGCCGATGCAATTTAAAAGAATGTTTACTTTTTTAAAGGGTACCTGGAGTGTGTAATCTTCATTCCTATCCAGCACGAGGCTGTGGGGTAGCATAATTGGCTGAGTGTGCGGCTGTGCTGCTGATGTGATGCTCTCTGGTGGTTTGGACAGGAATTTGGAATTGGTTCATGGTGCCGGCGATAGCTTGCCTACTCTTCGTGAAAGACACCATGGAATCTTTAATGTCCAGCCACTAATGCTGGCTGATGTGATGCCCGCTCAATGTCCATCTGAGGGACGGCACACACTGAAGAATCACCTTGCCTGTGAAACACCAGGGTTGCAGTTTATTAGCTTAGTCGGGATTCTAGACCAGGCTAGACAGCTTAGAGGCGAGTGTGTGTACCTTTAAGTCATCCTGCCAGCGGAGGCATCAACGTGTGTACCATTACTCAGATGGACATGAAGCCAGAGACCACATTTGCTGCCTTTAGTTGGTGGATGTTAAAGATCCCACAGGTATGTTTCACGAAAAGGAGAAACACTGAACAAATTGCAACTTTCTGCCCTCACTTAGTGCCTCAAAAGCAATGGTAAACTACCCAGCATCACTTTCAACCAGGAAGTGCTTTAATAGTAGTGATGCTGCATGTTAAGAGCATGGTACAAACTTTTTTTTTTTAAACAGTGTCACCACTTCAATATTTGGTATGTCCTTCCTTCCATCCGTTCGTCTGTAAAAAAATGACGAAGAAGAACTTTTTGATTCCACTGTGTTTAATTTGGATGGGTTCTAAAGGGTGATTCTAAAGGGTAATTCCAGAGGGTTTAAAGTATAATACCAGAGGGTTCTAAATGGTAAATCTAATGGGTGCTAAAGGGTAATTCTAGAGGGTTTAAAGTATAATACCAGATGGTTCTAAAGGGTAAATCTAATGGGTGCTAAAGGGTAATTCCAGAGGGTTTAAAGTATAATACCAGAGGGTTCTAAAGGGTAAATCTAATGGGTGCTAAAGGGTAATTCCAGAGAGTTTAAAGTATAATACCAGAGTGTTCTAAAGGATAAATCTAATGGGTGCTAAAGGGTGTTTCTAATGGGTGCTAAAGGGTAAATCTAAAGGGTGATTCGACAGGCTTCGAAAGGGTAAATCTGATGGGTGCGAAAGGGCAGTTCTAAAGGGTGATTCAAAAGGGTTCCAACGGATAAATATAAAGGGTAATTCTAATGGGTGCTAAAGGGTATTTCTAAAGGGTGCTAAAGGGTATTTCTAAACAATTGAAAGGGTTTGAAAGGATAATTCTAGCACATTGAAAGTGTAATTCTTGTGCATTCTAAAGGGCAATTCTAAAGGATAATTCCAAAGGGTAATTCCAAAGGGCATTTCTGAAGGATAATTCTAAAGGGTAATTCTAAAGGGTAATTCTCAAGGGTAATTCTCAAGGGTAATTCTCAAGGGTAATTCTCAAGGGTAATTCTCAAGGGTAATTCTCAAGGGTAATTCTAAAGGGTAATTCTAAAGGGAAATTCTCAAGGGCATTTCTAAAGCGCAATTCTAAAGGGTAATTCTAAAAGGTGATTCTAATGGGTGGAAAAGTGTATTTCTAAAGGGTTTGAAAGGATAATTCTAGCACATTTAAAGTGTAATTATTGTGCATTCTAAAGTGCAATTCTAAAGCATAATTCTAAAGGGTAATTCCAAAGGGTAATTCTAATGGGAAATTCTAAAGGGTAATTCTAAAGGGTAATTCTAAAGGGTGATTATAAAGGGTAATTCTAAAGGGTAATTCTAAAGGGTGATTATAAAGGGTAATTCTAAAAGGTAATTCTAATGGGTGCTAAAGGGTATTTCTAAAGGGTTTGAAAGGATAATTCCAGCACATTTAAAGTGTAATTCTTGTGCATTATAAAGTGCAATTCCAAAGGATAATTCTAAAGGGTAACTCCAAAGGGTAATTCCAAAGGGAAATTCTAATGGGTGCTAAAGGGTATTTCTAAAGGGTTTGAAAGGATAATTCCAGCACATTTAAAGTGTAATTCTTGTGCATTCTCAAGGGCAATTCTAAAGGATAATTCCAAAGGGTAATTCCAAAGCACAATTCTAAAGGGTAATTCCAAAGGGTAATTCTAAAGGGCAATTCTAGAGGTTCTAAAAAGTAATTCTAGCAGGTTTTAAAGGGTAATTCTAGCAGGTTCTAAAGGGTAATTCTAGCAGGTTCTAAAGGGTAATTCTAAAGGGTAATTCTAGAGGTTCCAAAAAGTAATTCAAGCAGGTTTTAAAGGGTAATTCTATCAGGTTGCAAAGAGTAATTCTAGCAGGTTGTAAAGGGTAATTCTAGTGGGTTCTAAAGGGTAATTCTAGTGGGTTCCAAAGGGTAATTACAGCAGGTTGTAAAAGGGTAATTCTAGCAGGTTGTAAAGGTAATTCTAGCAGGTTGTAAAGGGTAATTCTAGCAGGTTGTAAAGGGTAATTCTAGTGGGTTCCAAAGGCTAATTCTAGCAGGTTGTAAAAGGTAATTCTAGCAGGTTCTAAAGGGTAATTCCAGCGGGTTATAAAGGGTAATTCTAGCAGGTTGTAAAGGGTAATTCTAGCAGGTCCTAAAGGGTAATTCCAGCAGGTTGTAAAAGGTAATTCTAGCAGGTTGTAAAGGGTAATTCCAGCAGGTTGTAAAGGGTAATTCTATCAGGTTGTAAAGGGTAATTCTAGCAGGTTCTAAAGGGTAATGCTAGTGGGTTGTAAAGGGTAATTCTAGCAGGTTGTAAAAGGTAATTCTAGCAGGTTCTAAAGGGTAATTCCAGCAGGTTATAAAGGGTAATTCTAGCAGGTTGTAAAGGGTAATTCTAGCAGGTTCTAAAGGGTAATTCCAGCAGGTTGTAAAAGGTAATTCTAGCAGGTTGTAAAGGGTAATTCCAGCAGGTTGTAAAGGGTAATTTTATCAGGTTGTAAAGGGTAATTCTAGCAGGTTCTAAAGGGTAATGCTAGTGGGTTGTAAAGGGTAATTATAGTGGGTTCTAAAGGGTAATTCCAGCAGGTTGTAAAAGGTAATTCTAGCAGGTTGTAAAAGGTAATTCTAGCAGGTTCTAAAGGGTAATTCCAGCGGGTTATAAAGGGTAATTCTAGCAGGTTGTAAAGGGTAATTCTAGCAGGTTCGAAAGGGTAATTCCAGCGGGTTGTAAAGGGTAATTCTATCAGGTTGTAAAGGGTAATTCTAGCATGTTCTAAAGGGTAATGCTAGTGGGTTGTAAAGGGTAATTATAGTGGGTTCTAAAGGGTAATTCCAGCAGGTTGTAAAAGGTAATTCTAGCAGGTTGTAAAAGGTAATTCTAGCAGGTTCTAAAGGGTAATTCCAGCGGGTTATAAAGGGTAATTCTAGCAGGTTGTAAAGGGTAATTCTAGCAGGTTCGAAAGGGTAATTCCAGCAGGTTGTAAAAGGTAATTCTAGCAGGTTGTAAAGGGTAATTCCAGC
>NC_140970.1:62347668-62362668 GCF_056783735.1 Eptatretus burgeri | reverse complement strand
CTAATGTGTAAAAGTGTCCGTCGTAGCAATTGGAACTTAATCAATCTCTTGGGCTTGACTTACTGGTGTCAAGTAGAGATGTATCCGTTCTGGTATAGTATGATGATAGTAATATAATAAATGGTAATACAAAACTAGTCAGTTCAGCAGTTTCATAAAGCGTGAGTTCAACCGATTTCTGACTTTTACAAAGAGGAGAATGTGTTGATGGATTTGGCGTGGGTGGTGGGTGGGACTGTCACTCTAGTGGGATTTAACACACAAGTACGGTTGATGTAACGGCAAACATGATGACGGTTGGAGATATTGAGAGAGGTCGCATGAGAGTGTCACATGTGCGAAGAGATTCCAGAGGATACGCTGTCAAAATTGAGGCCCACAGTGGAGCATGCATGATGACTTTGAAACAAGAGACAGCAAACAAGGATGAGACAACAGACAAGCAAGACAAATACAAATAGAACGGGCACTTGGTAGAGCGCCTACCTCTGCCAGGCTGAACAGTTTCTGTTTTGTATCCCACTGGTAGCCTGGTTCTGGCCTTGTCTTAGCTTGTCATCCACCAAGTTTTGTCATAATCCATCCACAACGTTTTGAAATGTCATGCTATATATCGTTTTTGGCGAAGGATCACTTAAAAAATAAAAATATATAGTATCCACATCCGGATCCAAACCTTCACCAAAATCTAATAAATTTGTCCATGTCACACACCCAACCTGTCCACCAAGTTTCATCTGAATATGTCTGTAGCTTGTGAGATATCCTGCTCACAGGTAGACAGACAGGGGTGAATACATAACCTTTGGTGGCAGAGGTAAAAATAACAAAAAATATTTCCTTTTACCAAACTGACAAAAACAGAAGACTAAAATCCATTGTGACTGGTATTTATACGTTTTTTTTAATAAATCCATTCATTCAAAGGATTTTCAGGCATTTCAGAAAATTTCCATCTTTTGAACAAATATTTCAGCAAAAGGGTTAACGTATATGTATATTGTTACGGATTTGGTCTGAGGGTCAAATGGGGTTTGGTTTAGAATAGTTATTTCATAGTGCATGTTACCATTAGTGTGCATGCAATGACTGCCCTGAAAGAGGCAGTGTCGAGTAGTGTTCAGCAAGATCTTGTCTTTCCCACCCAAATTTCTGTTGATAAGGCTCCCAATCTTTGCCCCTTCCCACACTGCAACATCACCATGTACGATCTGTGTTTTTCCATTCTACAGCATCAGGGGCATGGAAAGGTTGGGAGATTCAGTTACTCATTGGCTGGGGACTGGTGACTTTCCGATCACTTGTCAGCTTTGCACCCAATCAGCGTAGGAGTGTGTCTTCATGCCATGTCTGCGGTGATCTATGGGCATGCACCATGGGTGGTTAATCGTACCCTGTGGAAAGCTTTAAAAGAGCGCCAGAGATATCTATCTCGCTATATATATATATATATATATATATATATATATATATATATATATATATATATATATATATATATATATATATATATATACACACATGATGGCTAGCTGTCTCTGTTGGCTAGCCCTCTCTGGTTCTAACTGTGGTACAGCAGCATCTCCCCCTCAGTGATCTCACCTTGTTTCTCAGTCCCACCCAGCTCTGCAATCCCACCCAGTTCCATGATCCTATATGATCCTGTGTTCCTTTTTTTCCTCCACATCCCAATTTATTGTGAATAAATTCCCTTGTTAATGAGAACCTGTTTTGTGGTTATCGGGAAACAAGAACTCAAAATCACATGCAGAGAAATGGAACAAGCCCGTTAGTCAGGCTGTTTAGGAAACACACTATTAAAAGCAAGCGTCTGTCATGGTTTGCTCGGCCATTTTTGACAGGTGGGTATGCCACAGTCGTGTGGTTTATAACTGCGGATAGCTAGCCTGTCCCAATAAACAGCCGTGGTCACTTCAAATTTGTTAAACCTCATCCCAATGATTGTTAAATGCACACAGGATACATCATTTACATGATGCACATTACAATTTAAAAGTTTTATCTTGTGTTAGAAAGTGCACAGAGGAAGGTATGTGAGTGACATAACGGTACCGTCACCATCCCTACTGCGAAGCATGATGCCACCACCACCATGCTTCACAGTAGGGATGGTGACGGTACCTTATTCTAAGTATATGCCTCTCTTACCCAAAATATTCAATGGTTTTAAGAAAAAAAGTTTTTGATGTGTTGCTATGAATCATTTACCCCACAAAATAATGGTACTTCTGCGGTGAGAACAGTTTGAAGAGACTTTTATAGCAAATTTGCACAAAAAATTTCCATGTCTTTTTTTTTTTTGTAACGTGAGCAACGAACAGTAAAATGCATGTTTCAAAAATGTGAAAGAACAGGTTTAATCCTCCTTTAGATTATTGAGTTGACTTTATCGCAAAGTTATTGCGTGACTGTTTTTATTCAGATTGAACAATTACTTATAACGTTTTGTGAGGCGAAAGAAGCTTCATGCCCCATAAATGTAACATGACAGTGGAATGACCCCGAAGTTGACTTTTTGGCCTATGTTGACCTCAAACATAGTTGGTGGCTGAATTCAGTGACTGGGCATGCAAATCCTCTTCAAATTTGAAGTAAATCGGATGAAAACTGAGGATTTTAGAAATTTGAAAATGTTGTTGACCTTTGGCCGATGACCTTTTGACCTTAAAAATAAGTAGGATTCTGTCGCACCACCAACTATACCGTTTGGTTAAGTTTTGTGAAGATCAGTTTAAAATTGTGACCTGTTGGTGATTGAACGTGAGCGGACAGACAAATGGAAGTAATCAACATACTTGCCCCCCCCCACCCCCCCTAAAAAAATCAACCAATCAACCTACAATCACGTGTGATACATTTTTTTCCGTATAATTTCGAGGTGGGGAATCGATTTCTGAGGTCAGTTGTGTGGTTCGGGGTCAAATTCAGGATCAAAGATCAAGTTCAATGTCATTTTTGGACTATTGACGGGTTTAAAACTTTTTGACCCCTGCATCAACTGCAGATCACTCCTACTCGATAGTTGATGAACAATCCCATTGATTCTAATCTCACCTCTTCTTCTTTTCAGAGAAACGTATGATGGCTGACTCAAGGAGTCTTCTCCCGGTGTGTCACAGAGGTGGAGAAGAAACGAAATTCACTGAGATCGGGATCAAGAAGCTCATCTCGTGCGCCAAATCCCATGGTGATGGGGACCTGCAGGCTGAGCTACAGAACATTATTGATGGTGGAGATGCGGCAAGCATCGCCTGCCACAAAGGTTGCTACTGTACTTGTACATCAAAAGAGAAAATTGAGAGAGTGAGAAAGTCACAGAAAAGAAAGGCTGAAGATGAGGGTGTAAGGACAACTACAAGGCCTCATACAAAGGTAGCTGACAAAGGTGTGTTTGAATACAAACGTGATTGTATGTTCTGTCGTGAGGAATGTTTACCCATTGATGATAGACACCCAGAAAGATGGGACCGCGTTCGTGAGTATATGACCAAAGAATATTTTGACACAGAACGTAACCCACTCCCAACTATGAAAGATATGCTCCTTGATGTTGCTGAGCAGCGTAATGAGAATGTCGCGAGAAGGGTCAAGTTGCACCTTGCTTTTGTTTCTGATCTACCTTCTGCTGAGTGTAAGTACCACGTCCGCTGCTGTAACAGTTTCACAAAAGTCCCCACATATGCCGATTTGCCAACTGGTAGTGCAGATGAAAATGCTCTGAAGGCAGTCATTGAGTACATGAACCGAGACAGGTCTAGAATATGGAGTAGTGTTGAACTGCATTCCCTGTACTCGGATCGAGGTGGCAAGCTCGCTCGACGTGACATGTTTTACAAGTTGACTGACTGCATGAGTAAGGATGTTATCGTTGTTCGGGTAGATGGCTGTGCTGCCATTGTTGGTTTCCGTGAGTCCGTTGCTAAAAGTCTCAAGATAGTTTAGGTAGATGATACGGATGAGAGGAGCATTGCTTCCGTGGTGAGGCAGATCAAGCATGAGGCACGGTCGGTCAAGTACAGCAGTGCCAATTATGACCTATCAGAGTTTACACAGGCCAACACAATCAAGGCGACCAGCCCAAGTTTGTTGAAGTTGGTTTCGGACCTGGTCTCTGGTGGTAAAGTGACCAAGAAATCTCTGAGCCTGAGCCAGTCAATTCAGAGTCACGTTACAGGAACCAGAAATCAGACAACATTAGGAATGGCTGTCAAACTGTTGCACCGACACAGCAGTTCCGAACTTCTCAAACCCCTTCATAAACATGGCTTCACAACCTCGTACGATGAGGCCTGAGATTCCGAAAATTGGCCGCTCGTCTATTAGGTGACAATGCACAGGTTCTCCACCAGTTCATGGGGTTGTGTAGAACCGTCGGCGCCATCTTCGCGTGGTTTGACAACTTCGATCTCCAGGTATTCACACCCAATGGTCGACGCACTACCCATGTCCTCTCACATGAATTCCAGCAACCTCATCCCGCAGGTATGCTGGAGTATGGCCGCGCTAAGCCAGGGATGCAGACAATCATACAGGTATGACTTGCAAAATCTGCTGACCAGCAGGCTCCACCTGAACTTGACATCACGAAGTATGGGTGGGAAATAAAAGATGGCACCCCAGTACCAGCAAACTCCGATCAGCCCCAGGACCCCAAGATCTCATGGATGTAGTGCGGTGCGGCTGTAAGGTGGCGGTGAAGGCGTGCGGCACTGAACGTTGCAGCTGTCACCATGGAAAGATATCATGCACTGTGTATTGTCGTGACGCCTGCTTCAACCCGTTCAAGACAGGAGACGAAGACCAAGATGAAATGGAAGAGGAAGGAGAATCAGATGTGGAAGATGACGAGGAAACTGAACATCTTGATCTTGCATTCAGCTATGATGATGAATTGGAGTGATTGACGTTACTGAATAAACGCTTGACCACCATCGCTCTGAAAATGTCATTATTATTATTTTTATTTCATTTTTGGCCGAAAAAGACCTTGAACTTCACCTTTGACCCTGAATTGACCCCAAATCACAAATTTGACCTTGTAAAATCGATTCCTCAGGTCAAAATTATACAGAAAAAGAGGTATCACACGTGATTGTAAGTTAATTGGTTGAAATGTTATATTCCACCCCCCCCTGTCCGTGGTGGCCATCTTGGATTTATGCAAATTAGATGGGATTTAAGTCTGAGCTCTGACTGGACCACTCAAGAACAACATACATGCTGCATGTCAACACAATGTACTGAGACATGCAGCATGTACAGTACGGTACTGTACTGCACTGTACTGATCTCCATGTCAACACAATGTACTGAGACATGCGGTATGTACATTACTGCACTGTACTGATCTCCATGTCAACACCATGTACCGAGACATGCGGTATGTACAGTACAGTACTGTACTTATCTGTGTCAACACGATGTGCTGAGAAATGTAGCACGTACAGTATTATACTGTACCTATATCGTCCTGTCAACACTACGTTCGGTGAAATCTCCCGTGTAATCATAATCAATTCTTTTGTTTTCGGTTGTTATTGCCCGTGATGATTTTGGAAAGTCATGATGTCTTTGACTCAGAAAATGAAGGTTTTGGATAAACTTGGTTGAGACGAGAGTGTGTTGTATTTCTTGCAAAATTAAAGATTTTTCCAAGTATATTGGTCGGTCGACGTTATTGTTCTGTTTGTTACTTGCAAAATGTTGTTGTGTTTTGACCCCCCCTCCTACTCCCCCAAATAGGTATTTTTCTCTTCTCCGAAATGACACACAATTTCGATGAAACTTGACCACAACCGTCATCACCTGTGATGTACCAAAGTTTGTTCACAGCGTTAAAAAAAAATCAGGGTCTAAAGGGGTGTGCGGGGGTCGGGGGGGTTGAGCCCCCAAAATATGTATTTGCTCTCTTCTCTGAAACTACACAAACAATTTCAATGAAACTTGACCACAACCTTCATCACCCATGATGTACCAAAGTTTGTCCATGCCATTAATATATATATATATATATATATATATATATATATATATATATATATATATATATATATATATATATATATACAGTACATACAAGGTATACCAGGGTCTGAGGGGTCTGTGAAGGGTTTGAGTGACTGTTGCTCCTGATCCAGCTGAGCTTCAGGACAGGCGATCCTATTATCATTATTTGATCAACTTAATTATGAATATGCAACATTTTCAGTTTATATTTTGGCTTGCATATCATTGTCGCCTCGTGCTCTTGAATATAATGCTCTTTCACAATCCACTTAATCAAATGTATAAAGCTTATATTTATGTCTGCAGCATGCCCCACGTGTGTGTGTGTATGTATATATATATATATATATATATATATATATATATATATATATATATATATATATATATATATATATATATATATATATATATATATATATACATAAATCTGTATACATACATACATATATCTATTTACATATATCTGTATACAAATATCTGTATACAAATATCTACATACAAATATCAATCTATCTTTATATCTATCTAGCTATCTACACACACACACACACACACACACACACACACACACACACACACACACACACACACACACACACACACACACACACACACACACACACACACACACACACACACACACACACACACCCCTAACTGTGTATATTAAGGCAACAAATTCTTTTGTATCACAGCCATTGCTGCGCAATTTGTGAACAATTGACATCCACCATTGTGTATCATACTTGAAAGCAATAACGTTTTCATCTTTGGTGTTTATGAAATTATTTCCATGTATTTTCAATTGCAGACATGCCATATAATCTTGGTATCAATGGAAGATTGAGATCTGAGCAGAAGGAAAAGAAACTTGGCATATATAATGACATAAAATGTCTCAGAAATTATTCAGTTACATTAGCACATTTTCAAGCATTTCTTTATCCTGTCAAGATTAGTTCCACTGGTTTTTAATGGTGTTTCCGACCTCCATCTAGCCCACGCTTAAGGACTCTGAGTGATGCAATTCAGCAATGACATACACACATGCAAACTGGTCATAAAATATCCCGGCGAACACAGCTACATTGGACGAATGTTAGCCAAACAACAGCAATTCCTTTCGGCCAATGTGGACTTGATCATCGGGTAAATGTTCATCCATAAGTGGCAGTTCATGTTCCCTTTACGACGAAATTCACGAGGAAATCAAATTGAAATACTGAATCATCTTACTTCTCACCCCATCCCCAAGCTTTCCTCCCAAGATTGGTCTGCTGTTGGGAGACTAACAACTGACGTTGGCTGAACATACTCAGTGTCCACGAGCCCGACCCTTTCGTTCCATAAAAGCAATGTGTGTACAACCAATCGTGACGATGCCTAAGAAAGCCTAACATAGCTATCGATGCCAACTTTGATGTGAACAAGACACATGCTCACAAAAAGGATGGACATCGACTGTGTAATTGCACTGTTACAATTGCAATGTGTTTGCCCAAACAGCAATGATGCAACTGTGCCACATGTCCAAAGCATGGTTATGTTTCCTGATGTCGGACAATTCTACCAGAGACCTCAGCATAAACTATCCCCATAAATCATATTTAGCTCCATGCTTAAAACGTAGAGAAAGCTGTTAGACAGAAACAAAGGCAGGGAGACAGAAACAGTCAGAGATAGAGATAGAGAGACAGTCAGAGATAGAGACAGAGACAGACAGACAGAGACATGGAGAACAAATTGAAAGTCTAATTACCTTTTTGTTTCCAACAAACATCTTTAATTGGTAAACATGTGGAAATAATTGTGAAATGTACTGCACAAGAGCAATACACTTATAAACGATTGACCTTAAACTATAAACCAATCTACTCGATTCCATTGTCTTGTGCAATTCAGTTCATGTTTGTAGTTGTTTGGCAAACTCACCAAGCTTGATGGCAGATGAACAGCCATGGGAAATTAACCCACACCAGTTACTTGACAAATAAACAAGTCTTTAACCACGTAACTAAACAATCAGCTTAATACACTAGTACAGTATATAAGTAAATTTAGATGTTGAATCAGGTGTACAGCCACTGCACTACAAGCTGACCTTTACACAATAAACCAACAAATGTGAGGTTGTTGAAAGATGATGTTTTGTTGTGCATTTCCCCTTTTAACAAACGTTTGTTTATCATAAAGTTCAGCTCGTGCAGGTTTTTTTAATCATCGTTTACCATTTTCAAGCACTCACTCTAATTTGGTGTTATTTGAACCTTTTCTACAAAGTTGAAACTTGGTAATCAGTTTAAATTTTCGCTTATAACGTAGCGAGTTTGGGTTTGAGTACCAACCCAACTACAAGCTGCTCTCCTGGTGCTTCAAATCAGTCAATGCGCCATTTGTTGGAGGGAAGTCAAGCTTGATGTCTCACTTGATAGTTTTCCCAGGTGGCCGTTAAAGATCCCAGAGTGCCTTTTTAAAAGAGATGACGATTGTGTGCTTGTACGCTTTCCAAACTGCTGTGCAAATTTCCAGAGGCATTGCATCAGCAGCACCTCAATAATGATGCAACTAGTGGGGACAAACTCGAAATCAAATCCTGGTCCAATATGCATTCTCTGTAACTGCCCATGTAGTTGCATATTACTCTTGCATAAGCACCTGCATACTTACCTGTGATCTTTTCTAATCTCTCAATGATGAGATGACATGAGATAAGATCTGCATTCCTCTTCACAGAGCCTTGGTGATGCCCATGCAGTTTCTTAGCATGGGTTATGCTTGATGATTTGCCAATGTCTTCCAGGCAGTCAGGGCAAAATTAGAACCTAGTTCAGGAAACTGGTGATAGCTCACCGATTCACCTTGTGATCCTTAACATTCACCAACTAATGCTGGGGTACAGGACATCCAGTTCAACGTCCATCCCAGGGGCGTCACACATACTAGGATGGCAGTTTATAGGTGAGTCACGATTCAAACCCAGGCTAGATCGCTCAGAGTCGAGTGTGCATACATCAAGGCTATGATGTCAGTGCAATCTCACTACAAATGTTTTTTTTGTTTATTTCACAGATTTATCAGGTTCCACTTCACCCCATTGTCACTTTGTTTCAATCTTTTTTTCTGACATGTACATGGACAACTGTACAGAAAAATAATAATACCACTATTTTTCATACATAGTTATTTTATACAATTTTAACTGAATACCACAGACAGGCTGTGGCCTCAGATTCCTGTCTCCTTTGTTCCATTCTTGTCGCTCACTTCCTTTCTCTCTTCTGCCCCTTTCCAGACCCAGCAGGGCACATGCATATTCATCCAGTAACCCCTTCCTTGTTACCCTCCCCAAATCTAACCTTCATGCTCACCTCTACTCATTTACACCCTCCCCCCCTTTTGTATCATCATGATGTTCCAACTTGTCCTCCAAGACAACAACCTATCATGCCATGTTGTCTCTCCAACCTACCTGTGAGGTTTTACATATTTGTTGTCCTCCTTCAGCTTTCTCCACTCAATTTGATATTGTTTGCTTTATGTGTGCCTCATGCATCTCTACCCCTCAACATCTTTCCATTTTGTTGAGTTTCCACACTCAATCACGAGCCCCGACATTAGTGCTTTGGTGCGAGACCCGCCATTGCCACCACGGTACTCCACAATAGGTGCTTCATGTGGTTGGCTAGACCAATTGGTCAGGATGGTTATAAATTACAACAACCCCTGCATTCTGGATATACAAAATGCGACACATATTCCAACCACATCCACAACATAAATGGACATTCCTGAGAAGAACTAAGTACTCTCGACAAGCGGCCATTGAAACAGTTTTCCTGTCTGACGCAGGTCTGAACGGACCCTTTTCCAATGGCAACTTCGTCTGTCCAAAGCAATAACCATTAAACCGGCAGGAACGTCCAAAAGGGCTTGCTTTTCACAACATTCTGCACAGAATCCTGAGGTTACCCCGCATGTTCAGAAGGACACGCTTTCATGATATAACCTTCCCCTCAATGATGTCACTGTGACTGTATCTACAAGATAGGGTTGATAAACAAGACAGATATATAATGCAAACAAGTACAGATAACTATCCAAAGCATGTTTTCCCAGAATCGAATGAGATTGCTAATTTATACCTTTGAGCTGTCCCATTGTCCTGGGGGAAACAGGTATGACAAGCAGAAACAGTAACACTGTGATGACGCAGGGACAAAAGCTCATTGTGCATATGTGCACAGATAAACCCTGGATACTGACATCAGAGAGGTATCTGGATTGTGAACTCCATCTCATCGCTCAAAACAGGCAACAAAAATTGAAAATGAGTGGCCGTATACATATTACGTATGCATGCAATCAGAGGAAGAGGTCAGGTGAATTGATAAAAAGACAGGAAGTACGGAGTATGGAAGAATAAGGATGAAAAAAAAGAGCATAGGGCTGAAGAGGGAAGTTGTGTGAGGGTGAGATAAGGAAAGAGAGATGTGTGAGGGTCAGGTGGGGTTAAAAATTCTGCCATTTTTACATATTGAGATTATGGTATGGCCTCAAGGCTTTGCAAAATGCTGCCAAGAAGTCTTAGAGATCTAAAGTCAGCGATAAGCGGTCACCCCGGTGTTTTGCATCAATGTATGTGCTGTCCATCGGATGGATGTTAAGGTCAATGACCCACCTACCAAGCACTGGTTGTTGGTGGACGTTAAAGATCCCCTGATGTCTACCATAAGGAGTAGGCGAGTGATCACCAGCACCCTGAACAAATTACTAATTCTTACCTGGACTACAGGTAGTAAGTGGTCTTCTTGTCTTGTCTCAACCTTATCTCCAGGTTACATAGTTTGCTATCTCAGAGTGTGGTTGTTGTCTGGGTAGCAGCTCCTCCACAATGGAATTTTACAATTCTACATTTCCTTTGGGGAGCTAACTGAGCAAGGTTCTCGGAATGGGTAAAGCATTGGGCTGAACACCTTAAGTTTCGTAAAGATCCTCACTGGTCTATAACTGCTTTGGCAACTCACTGAATAGTGAGCAGTGAAGAGTATGACAAAATGTCAAATATCGCCAATGGGACAACTGCAGCAGTTAAAAACTTGGAAGGGTTCGTATGAGACGATGTGTATCCAAACTAATATCAACCCAATGGGCCATTGCAGCAAAACATAACATTGGCTTTTTAACAATAAGGGGCAGCTTCATGAACCTTCCAAAGGAAATGGAACCCAAATGGAACCTGTTGGCAGTAAACGAGACCACCGTTTTGTTTGGATTTGAATCAAGCACCAGATAAGGCCTCGGTCACATTTGCCACTGCGGCTGTGGGGTCTCCAAAATGTACGGCCACGAGCAATTATATGGCGGCCGCAGTATTTCCACGGTCACACAATGTAGCAGCACTTATGTTTTTATTTTTCGGGTCGCCGCACAGGGTATTTATAAATTGTGGAGACCGAAAACGTGGGGTGCCGTACGGTCTTTGATTTGATGTCGCACGGTGACCTTAGGGCGTTCCTGCGGCGGCCATATAATTTTCAAGGCAGACGCAAGGTGCCCGCAAGGCGACTGCAAGGCAACCACAGGGGGACCGCAGGGGGGCCCTAAGGCGAACGTGCGGCCAGACGGACGGTAACGAATGGGTTAATTTTTATTTTTTTTTTGCAAGTTTTTTTTGTTTTGGCTTGTCGAATTGCTACGGCGAACGTAGAAATGAAAAAAGTAATAACTCCACGTTATAATTCCACGGCGACCTTACGGCCTGTAAAATATAGCCATATGGCGTAGGGCCACCCTGAGGCCACCTCAGAAACTCTGTGGCCGCCGCAGGTTTCTGTCAATTCAGAGGGTGTACGGCCGCCGTATCCTCGCCGTAGAGCAAATGTGACTTAGGCCTAACTCAGAAGGAGCTAACAAATGCAATCCTGCCAGTCTGTTAATGATACAGTTGAAAATAATAAATAAGTACAATAAGTGAAATTTATAACAATGTTACTTTTGTTGAAATAAATAGTGTAGTGGTTTGTAAATAGAAGTCCGTATGTAGAATACATCTGCAAAATGGTCGATCTTTTGACTCAGTCCCTTTCCTTCCTCCCAACCCTCCCCTCCTCCACCTGCACAATATATATATATATATATATATATATATATATATATATATATATATATATATATATATATTTATCCCTCCACCTCTTCCCTTTATTCATGTCTTTTCTGAACATCCTTTCTTTTTTCAGACGACTCACAGACTGATGTACCGTACACTGTTACAGACCGTTGGTTCCGCCGAAGCAATTTCAGGGAACGGGGCATACTGGGTTTGCCATCACTCCCCCAGCAGTAGTTTGGACATGAATTTGTAATTTGTTCAGAGTGCCAGAAAAGCACGTCTAGTTTTCGCGAAGGATGCTGGTAACAGGTTCCACCTCAACATTCATCAGAGGGACGGCACACACATTGATGAATCGCCCTGCCTGTAAAACACCGGAATGACAGTGTATAGCTGCGTCAGGATTCAAACCCAAGCTAGGCAATTTAGAGGCAAGTGCACTTAACTTTAGGGGCTAGGCTATCCTCTCAGCCTTTTTTCATCCATGCCTCTGCAATTCCGAGTCTTCAGCCGAACCTGCATAGTTTTCACCATCTTTAATTTCAATAATAGTTATTGTTTTATAATTTACCCCCCTGCCCCTCGTTCTCCTCACCCACATACACAAAATGAAAATGAGTATCAACTATAGATTTTGCACAACAAATATTTTTTTTAACAATTTGGTACAGACAACCGAAATTTAAGGGTCAGACACTTGTAGAGTTTGTGAGCGTGCATTCCCCATAAATGTCACAAATTTTTACAATGAACAACAAAATCAAGCTTATGAACACCTCGACAAGGATGTCACAACAACACTCATCACACTGAAAAGCTGTGATCATTGCTGGATGTTTTGCATATAATTTGAGTCATGAAGTGCACTTTTAAGATTCTGCCTTTTTCCAGTCCATTGCAGGAGACCTCCATTGCCTCACATTGGAGGTATTGCCATACTTGCCACAATTGCCAAGGGGAGGACAGAAAGTTGGCTTTCGGAGAAGGGTGAGGAGCAAATATGGGACAGAGTTGGGAGAGGGAGGTTGAGATTTTGGGAGGGGGAAGTGTTGAGGACTCTCAGGGTGGGGCATCGAGTTGTGGTGGGGAGGGGTTTTAAGTCTTGGAGTGGAGAGGGGATTGAAGCCTTTGAGGGATTGATGACTTGGGGTTTGTGAGGGAGGGACAGTTGAGGACTTGAAGTCACATTGAGAGGATGGTCTGCGGGTACTAGCTTTTATTGAACTGCTTACCGGAGACACTTCAAGCGCACTCTTTCCTCCAGGGCTTTAACTATATATATATGTATATATATATATATATATATATATATATATATATATATATATATATATATATATATATATATATATATATATATATATATATATATATATTGTTCGAGAACAATAAATGTCAATGTGTCAGCCAGTCAGTCAATCAGTGTGTGTGTCTCCTCTATAACTCCAAAACCATGAAACCTATCAGCCTGAAACTTTGCATGCATACGAAGGGAACTCCAAGGGAGTGCATGGATGAAAATCGGGTGTTAGGGTTAATTTAAACACCCCTTTTGAAGATAATTAACCACCTTATTCAAATATCCTTTACCAAGGCTTATCCTTGGTCACCTCGCTGTCCTTCACTGGGGTTCCCCCCACCCCTCCCCACTTTCCTCACTCTTATCATTGATTGCCTGATCATCATACCTACAAATTGTTGGACACATTGCAATGCTTATAAATGCCGGGAGACACCAGCGTTTGTGGATTTATTTCATTTCCGCACATGCCATAGCCTCTAGAATCTTCTATCTATAATTCCAGCAATCTCTGTGTGTGTCTGTCTGTTTGTCTGTCTGCGACCGCCGTTTCTTGACGACCGCTGGTCCGATCTGATTGAAACTTGCCAGGAATATTGCCGGGGACCCGCGGATGTGCCTTTTGGAGGTTTGATATCGATCAGACGAGCGGTTCCCAAGTTACGGCCATTTTATTGCTTTTTCAGTGTTGAAAAGGTGTAAGTATGGCAGCTGAAGGTGTCGTTCCACCTTCTCATGCCATTTTTTCCCAAATTATTAATAACCAGACGACCACCGGTCCAATCGGATTGAAACTTGCCAGGAATATTGCCGGGGCCCCGTGGATGTGCCTTTTCAAAGTTTGATATCAATCGAACAAGCGGTTCCCAAGTTACGGCCATGTATCTGTGAACCAACGACAGGACACAATGCTATGACATCACGAATGGCGTCATAATTCATGTTTATTTAATTAATTATTGTGGGGGGTGGGGAAGGATTGACATCACAATTCTTCTTCTACGTTTGGTATGATGTCACAATCGACACTGGGGACCTGGGTATGTGCCTTTTCAAAGTTTGATATCGTTCTTCCTCATCCATTTCAGCTGTTTCCCAAGTGTCTCCCAAGGTTTGAAAGCTGTTCTTTCCCAAGGTTTGAATTAATTAATTAATCCCAAGGTTTGATTATTATTTAATCATTAATTAATTTAATTATTTACTCCCAAGGTTTGATTATTATTCAAATAATTAATTAATCCCAAGGTTTGAATTTTCCCGAAGGAAACAGCTGTTTCCCAAGGGTTTGAAAGCTGTTTCTTTTCCCAAGGTTGGAATTAATCATTGTGCTTGGTAGACATTTGTGAATACATTTACAGAGAGGAGTGAGAGAGGAGGGGGTAGAGAGGAGGGGGGAGAGAGGGGGGGCGAGAGAGAAGGGCGAGAGGGGGTGAGAGGGGGGCAAGAGAGGGGAGGGAGAGAGGAGGGGAGACAGAGGAGGGGAGAGAGGAGGGTGGAGAGAGGGGGGAGAGAGGGCGAGAGAGAGGAGGAGGGACAGAGGAGGGGGAGAGAGGAGGGT
>NC_140970.1:62255168-62342668 GCF_056783735.1 Eptatretus burgeri | reverse complement strand
CTCAGAGAAGTCACTCTCGCCGTTACACCACCAAGTCTGGTAAGCTTCAGGAAGATTTCTCAGGGCCTCAAAATAAAAATTGAACAAGACCTGAAGCTTATCTAAAGGCGCTGTCACACCTTGACGATTTAGCCAGCAATGGCAACATATAAATATACCATCAGAGATGGGGAATCCCCCGCCGTTGAATGAAAAAGGTCATACATATTCCAGATAATGAGGGAGGTGAATTGGAAACAAGACACCATTTGGTCATCATCTCGAAAAAGTTCTCCAGGGGTGAGGAACGTAGTAACCAAAAATAATTGAAATCAGATAAGTGGTTTTCCATTTATTACAAAAAACATATTTTTCAAGATGGCCGCCCCAGCCGGCCATCTTGGATCCGGCCACGCCCAAAATCAATAGGGTTCTTCCTTTTCAGGTGGTTCATGTGTGACCCAAATTTCAAATCGATATGGCGAACAGTTTATGAGTTATCGCACTAACAACAATAAATGTTGACGCCCGGACGGATGGATGGATGGACGGACAGCCGGACGCCCTGGGTGACAACAATATCCCCCTTCCGCCACGCGGTGGGGGATAAAAATGTATGTAAAACGTTGGCGAACGCTGAAATTTTGATGTTTTTAAAAAAGTTTTAGTCGTATTCATAACGTGTTGGTCATATGCATAACATATTAGTAACGGGCACAGAACGTTTCGTTGTCTTATAGATAACTTATACCAACGAATGCTTAGCCTGTTGTCGGCGTTCATAACCTATGCCCAACGATAGTTTAACTTAGGCATAGCGCGCTGCACGTATTGCCGAGGAACTCGTGGCATAGCCTGTTAAAAACCTGCCGCACGCCGATTTAAATCATAACCGCCTGAGAACTGGAAGTGTCAACCACGCAGTCACACCTTGACGATTTAGCCAGCGTATGCCGACCTATGAAAAATGTGTCTAAAACGCTGGCACACATCGAATACGGTATGGCGAATTTGTGTATACGTTAAGAGCACGCTGAAAAACGATGAAGTACGCTGTCATATTTCGTGGTACGTTTAGTACGTCGTGAAATTTCAAGCATGCTGAAAATTTTACGACGTACTCGCCATATGGCTCACACATTCCGCTACGCTGGGAACACGTTGTAGGCACATTATGCGATCGTTGACACACGTCGACACAAGTTCCTTGTAAGTTACTCACAAGTCGAAACACGTCGAGGTAATGTTTAGCATACCTGAAACTTATTTTCTCCATCAAGGCACATTTTCTTTTTTTCTCCTTGGCTCCGTGAAAGCACGTGACGAAATATCTGAAGTTGTTGTTATTGTTGTTTTTTTTATTTTTTATTTTTAGTCCATCACGAATTTTTAAATATATTCGGACATTTGCTTTTAAGTTTCGACGTCGACATGACAATATCCTCAAACAGAAAATATTCACAGAGGAGGAAATAAGAATAAGACATGAGCAAACTGAAGAGGCAATCGGATGTGACGTAATGGCATGTGACGAAATATTGGAAGTTATTGTTGTTGTTGTTTTTTTTAAGGCTGCCAATACGCCATTATACGGTAGCTGTAAATTAGAAACACGTTCAGTAAGTTCTGTGGTCGTCCGGAAGACGTCAATCAAATACGTCGACATACGTCAATATGTGTTGGAGGTACGTTACACATAGGTTCAAAGCACGTTACTCATCGGTTAGAAATAAGTTTTGGGTACGCTAAGCATTACCTCGATGTGTTTCGACTTTTGAGTAACTTTCAAGTAACGTGCCTCGACGTGTGTCAACGATCGCATAACGTGCCTACAAATTATGGCCAGCGTAGCGGAACGTGTGAGTCATACACTGGCATACGTCGTAAAATTTCAAGCATGCTAAAATTTTAGGACAACTGCAAAGTACAACGATGAAAGCCAGTGTACTACGACGTATGGCAGTGTTTTTCAGCGTGCTCTTAACGTATACAAACTTACCCATAACATATTTGACATGTGCCGGCGTTTTAGCCCAATTTTGTATACGTCAGGCATACATTGGCTAAATCGTCAAGGTGTGACAGGGCCTTAAGCTCTGACCTAATGTTGTAACTCAAATTTCGTAGCATTCTGACTGGTGGGTCTGGAGAAGAAAATTATTGGAGGAATTTATACGATTTTTCCCAAAAATTGACTGTCGGCCATTTTGACACTTCCGGTCACATGATTGGCATGACCTCCACAATTTAACATCCCTACGCTGGCCTAATGTTGTAATCCAAATTTGGTAGCATTTAGACTGATGGGTCTGGAGAAGAAGATTTTTGAAGGAAGTTACATGACCGCCATTTTGATCTACTTGAAGTCACGTGACCGGAACAAGCTTTGCAATCCCTGTTACCAGTCAGGAGTGGAACGCTTCTGCTAAATTTCAGCCGGATCGGCACAGCACTTTTGCCAGAGAAGTTTAAATAGGAGACGGACGGACTGAGAGCCAGTCATACGGACAGACGTGGACGATGACAAAACCTCATCTGGAATTCCAATTCTGGACAAGCTCAAAATATAAATAATTAATGAGCATTTAAATAAGGTCTGGAGAAGAAGATTTTTGAAGGAAGTTACATGACCGCCATTTTGATTCTGGACAAGCTCAAAATATAAATAATTAATGAGCATTTAAATAAGGTCTGGAGAAGAAGATTTTTGAAGGAAGTTACATGACCGCCATTTTGATCTACTTGAAGTCACGTGACCGGAACAAGCTTTGCAATCCCTGTTACCAGTCAGGAGTGGAACGCTTCTGCTAAATTTCAGCCGGATCGGCACAGCACTTTTGCCAGAGAAGTTTAAATAGGAGACGGACGGACTGAGAGCCAGTCATACGGACAGACGTGGACGATGACAAAACCTCATCTGGAATTCCAATTCTGGACAAGCTCAAAATATAAATAATTAATGAGCATTTAAATAAGAGTATTCACATTGCTGGCCTTGCTACTCTGGTACATTCTTAATGTGCACCCACGAACGTGCCATTGTTTTGGGACGTTTTAAATTCTCCAGTTTACTGTTTTTGTATTTTCAATGGACCATTCACATATTACGTACGGAAAATAATTTTTGTCCCACGATCCCCACTTGCTTCACACATTCCCCTTTTCTCCGCTCTTATTTCTTTACTCCCACCCCACTTCCTCCAAATTTTCCCACAAGTCCCCCAACATTAACTGGAGCAAAAGCATCATGAATTCACGTATAAGAGAGCATTTATAGACAATCCTATGTCTGGATTCGCATATCATTTGTTCATTAAAGATCATACAATGAGTAATTTCTCTCACCAGAGGCAGTTAATCCACTTGGCAGCAGTAAATGTTCAAATGAAGGTTTATTCATGAGCTTTACAGCAAAGACACTCAATAACACATTAATGCGAGCTGGAGAAAAACTGCTTTGGACAGGGAGTTGAATAATCTCGAGGATTTCCATTCAATTTCACCGCATCCATTGAAACTACTGCTCCAAACACAATTTCACAACCGTCTTATTCTTTTTTCTTTAACGGTTATAATTATTCTGAAGTTGTTGTGGAGTTGGCCGGGGGGAAGCTTGGCTCAAGACTTTCATGGACCGGCTAGCCAGGCCTGATGTTCGACAAAGATTTGGGCAGGAATTTATCCAGGGTTCCCGGCGATAGCTCGCCTACTCTTTGCGAAGGACACCATGGGATCCTTAACGTCCACCAACTGATTACTGTAGCCGAGATGCCCAGTTTAATGTCCATCCAAGTGAAACACCTTGATGACAGGATCCTGCCAGCACTAAAGACAATTTCTCAACCTTTGAGGAGTAAATTGCATCTTTCAAGACTGGTGGCATAAATCCAACTGCATATCCAACACAATCTAACAAAACTTCATTTCGCCTTTCGAAACAAGTTCCAAAATTGATGAACTTCAAAAAGATTCCTCGCTGTTCTGTTCACTTTTCAAAGGAACGCCAGAGGCAGTTCAACGACATGCCTTGCAGGTATCAGTTCTCATGGATTGTCCAAATTGCTATTGGACCCAAAACACCTGCCCTGGAGGTGTTTTCCACTCGGCGAGGAAGAAAACGTCCATGTCAAAGAACAGTTAGTGGTGAGGGAGGAATGAAGCAACAACAGTTCCTTCATAGTTGACAGGAAGGGAAAGGGAGGAGAGGTCAGTAAAGGGAAAGAGTTGGGTGGAGAGGGAGAAAAAGGGTAAAATAAACTTCCACTATTTTTGTGTATGTAATATGGAAATTGCCTTCTCAGGCTTAAGTAAAATGAGTGATAAATACGATGTGAACAATGAGCAAGAGCGATGATGTCCTGGTTATTAATAAATAACTAAAGTGGTATTTAATTAATAACCACAACACCACCCTTACTCGTTGTTCTCATTCTCCCTGCATCACTCATTGTTACATATAAGAACAAGAAAAAGAACAATCAGAGATTGCAGACCCTTGCCAGGTCTTGTTTTGTGTGGTGTTTGTGTAGTTGTGTGTCGTGTATTTTGTGTTATGTTTGTGTAGTGGTGTGTTACATAATTAATAACGGACAAAATTAGAACTGCCACTTTATAACTGCTGGCGGTGATGACTGGGTACCAAGACGTCCCGCTTTGATTGGACACCTGACGCTGACCCGTGACGTTTATTATTATTCAATTGAATTTAGAATGGGATTAAAATAAATCCAATGCAAATTAAATGGAAGACCAAATACTGGAGGTACAGTCCTGCATTGGACTCATCAGAAGAAACCCGAACAAGCAAAAAGCAAATATGGAGTCATCAGAAGGAACCTGGGTACGATTCGGGTTTCAGGTGCTACTCTTCTACCCTCAAACCCATCCATGCACAGCCAAATGAGCCTTATTAAAATAAAAAAAAGAGAACCCAGATGAAAATAAATAAATTGCAATTGTCAGACCATACATCTTATCAGATTGAAATTTAAAACCTATATTCCTCATCACTACCAGATCATAATTTTGAAGTTTCACGATGATCAATGAAGCGGTTCAAGAGAAATATATTTTTAAATAGATTTACATCCAATCCAATATAGGTCTGCCAGACCATGTGACCTATCAATTATTTGTGAGCACCCTGGTATCCAAAACAGTAAAAAAAAAAATTTAATTACATATTGATCGGATATAGTGATCTATGTACGCAATTGTGATGTCATAAGGAAGGCACAGATGACATCATTTTTTTTAAATCACACTTATTGTCCATGAGGAGTACTTGCCATGTGCCAAGGTTCAATTATTTTCCTTGGTACGGTTTCAGACATATAGAGGTCCAAAGTTTTTTGCTTTTTTCCAACATGGCTGCCACACCACGTGACCTATGATGTTCTATTTATTATTTAGTCATTCTAAATGAGTAGTTGCTCCTGTGGTGAAAATTTCATGTCAATCTGACAAGCGGTTGTGGAGAAAAACAGTACTCATATTCTGTGCGGACAAACAGAAAGACAGAATGAAAATAAATCACTCGAAGAGTGGTGCTTGGTGAAACGGAATGGCACTGGGTAGAGTGCATACCTTCGCCAGGCTGAATAGTTTACATTTTGTATGCCACTGATACGTCGGATCTGAATCAAAATCTAATCTGCTTGTTGTTGTCACCGAACCACTCATCATCCACCTAGTTTTGTCACTACTCGTCCACAACTTTTAGAGATCTCGTGCAATACATAGTTTTTGGCCCAATCTCTCAATAGTGAAGAATCACTTAAAATTTTTAGATCCAGATCCAGATTTGGATCTTCACCAAAATTTAGTGTTGCTGTCCTTGGCCGGTCAACCACCTACCCGAAAAACGTCAGAACGATTGCTTGAAAACTGTGGTCAACAATCGTATGACACACAGACAGACATACAAATGATAAAGACCAACATACTTGGCAAAAAAATAATTTTCAACAAGTAAAACAGACAAACGGTCCCAAATGCAATGCCCTCTCCTCTGGCGAGGGTAATAAGTGTTACCTCATGCTATCTACTCTAAGACAGATATTTGTCTGTCACCATTTTTCTCAGACATGACTGAACGGATCTTCGCCAAACTTTCAGAGGCTCATTTGTGATATGAGTGTTTTGGACCAATTTTTTTTAATTGAAAATTCTGAAAATAAAAATTTGAAATTTTTATTATATATATATATATATATATATATATATATATATATATATATATATATATATATATATATATATATATATATATATATATATATATATATATATATATATATATATATATACACACATGTTGTTTTTTATCGCTCTATAGTGGCTAAGCCCTTGTAGCTACTGTGTGTGAAAGGAAATATTAAATGATCCCTGGCCCCATTCCGTAGTGGGTGTTGGGAAGTGTTTTAGACCCCCAGAAAAAGAAGAAAAAAACAATTTTATTTCTTTAAAAAACAAACAGGATTATAATAGCACTGGAAAACGCTGGGTAGCCTGCTAATATTTGATAAAATATAACTGCTTTTTTATGTTTTCGGATCAGAATTGTCATTCCGGTGCTCTGCAGACACTGATGGTTATGACATCCTTTTTGATATGTTAATCCGAGGGTGCCTTTTGGAAAAAGTGAGCAAGTTCTGTTCTGGTACCTTAGAATGATACTATCCTCCCAAGAATGGCACTATCCTATCAGGAATGGTACTTTCCTATCAAGGATGCAACTACCCTCTCAATAATGGTACTTTCCTCTCAAAAATGATACTTTACTATCACAATGGTACGATCCTGCCAATAATTGTATTTCCTTTCACCAATGATGCTATCCTCTCAAGAATGGTACTATCCTACCAAAAATGATATATGCTCTCAAAATGGTACTTTCTGATCAAAATGGTTCTCCCCTATCATAAATGGTACTTTCCTATCAAAATGGGCCTATTCTATGAAAATGGTTCTAACCTATCAAAACTGGTACTCTCTTATTAAAATGAGACTCCACTGCAAAATCAAAATGGGACTATCTATCCTCTCAAAAATGATACTATACCATCAAGAATGATATGATACCATCAAAAATGCAACTGTCTCATCAAATGATACTATCTTATCAAAAATGATACTATACCATCAAGAATGATACAATACCATCAAGATTGATACTATACCTTCAAGAATGGTACTATACCTTCAAGAATGGTACTCTGCTATCAAAAATGCAACTGTCTCATCAAAATGGTACTATCCTATCAAAATGATACTATCTTATCAAAATGGTACTATCCTATCAAAATGGTACTATCTTATCAAAATGGTACTATCCTATTAAAATGGTACAATCCTATCAAAATGATACTATCCTATCAAAATGGTACTGTCCTATTAAAATGATACTATCCTATCAAAATGGTACTGTCCTATCAAAATGATACAAAACTGCACTATCAAAATGGTACTATCCTATCAAAATGATACTATCCATCCTATCAATAATGATACTATACCATCAAGAATGATACTATACCATCAACAATGATATTATACCATCACGATTTGTACTATACCATAAAAAATGATAGAATACCATCAAGAATGGTACTCTGGTATCAAAAATGCAACTGCCTCATCAAATTGATACGATCCTATCAAAATGGTACTATCCTATTTAAATGTTACTTTCCTATCAAAATACTATTTCCCAATTGAAAAGGTGCAATCCTATCAAAATGTTACAATCCTATCAAAATGATACAATCCTATCAAAATGATACAATCCTATCAAAATGGTACTATCTAAAGAAAATGGTACTGTCACTTGTAGTACAACAGATCACATTTCCCACAATGTAGGCTTAGAAAAGAAAAGATCGCAAACATTGTCAATCTCATCGGCAAAGCATGAAAATAGACACAATTGCCAGCACGTATAGGGCCCGGTGTTTATATTTTATCTTCTTGGTGCAGTGCAACTGGAAATATAAAAATCAATAAAAAGTAAATCCTGTTTGCAATGCTCGTCCTCTTCTTCCGCTTTGGGGCTCAACTAAACAATAAAGGGCATTCAGGCACAGCCGATATGTACTAAACTACGAATGATGATTGTCAGTTCAAGATAAGGGCGTTCCTCATCCCATCCTGAGACCCAACGATGAACTTGATGAGCAAGGTGGTGAAGCATCTTGGAGAGTATGCTGTATTTTATTTTATTTTTTAATGATTAGAACATAGAAATGTTTGAGGTTATGAGATAGTTTAAGTTGATTGTGCAAAGCCTGCCTTTGTCCACTTGACCACCTGCTTTTATCTGTCTTTCAACGATTCGCCCCACAATTATATTCAGAGCTGGTGATGACTTTCCTGGCTGAAGGGGCTTCAAGCTAGAACCGCGTGGGTGTAGGATGTGGGCCAGACTCGAAGTGATGCCAGTGGCGGAGGATGGGTGCATTGTGATGGACATATGGAGCTATCCCATTATAGCCTTTGCCAATCAGGCCCCACCTTGGAATAGTTTCGCTAAATGTCATAAGAAGTCAGATCGTGAGTGTGTCAGGGAGGTGGGAGGTTTGGAGACTGAAAACTGTGAGATTGAACTTTTTGTTCTTGGACTTCATCTTCCTGTCCATAAAGCACATGCACCGAAGATACATACTCCATTTGGCCTGATATGATGTGGTGCCATGCCAAGGAGGGTAACCTTTTCAGCATTGCCGAGCAACCAGCAGACTTGATTTTATGTTCTTTACATGATCACGTAGCCATTTGTACGCATGATAACAAGGCGACAAAACCTCATTTCTACACCCGCAAAATATAGCCGACAATTTACCTGCCTTCTCGGGTTGATTTTACAGCTCGAAAAAAAAAAACAGTCTGCAAGAAATAAAATAATTAAATAAAGGTACAAAATGTGACTGTAATCATTGGTCGAATACAATATGAAACTAGAGGGGAAGCACTCGGGAGAGTGCAAAACCTCCACCGCCAATACTGCTGGGTCACTCAAGTGAACCTTATATCTTATTCATTAAAAATGATGTCAACAGTGCTGACAGAGTTATAGTTCTTTTCTCAATTTTTTTTTGGGGCGGGGGGGGGGGGGTGGGAAATCACTTAAAACATGTAGAAATGCAAAAAAAAGAAATCGAAATTTTGAAAAAAAAAGGCAAAAAAATTTTTTCTCTAACAATTTTTTTGGTGGGGGGGGGGGGGGAGGTGCAAATCACTTAAAACATGAAGAAATGCAAAAAAAAATTTTTTCTCTAACAATTTTTTGGGGTGCGTGGAAATCACTTAAAACATGTAGAAATGCAAAAAAAAAATTTTTTTCTCTAACAATTTTTTTTTGGGAGGGTTAGCAATTTTTGGGGGGGTTGGAAATCACTTAAAACATGGAGAAATGCCAAAAAAAAAATTTCCCTTTTGGGGGGAGGGTAACAATTTTTTTGGGTGGGGGGGTTGGAAATCACTTAAAACATGTAGAAATGCAAAAAAAAGAAATCAAAATTTTGTTGAAAAAAATATATATATATTCTCTTACAAATTTTTTTGGGGGGGGGTTGGAAATCACTGAAAACATGTAGAAATGCAAAAAAGATTTTCTGTATTTTTGGGGGGGTAACAATTTTTTTGGGGGGGGGGGTTGGAAATCACTTAAAACATGTAGAAATGCAAAATATATATTTTTTTTCTCTAACAATTTTTTTTTGGGGGGGGGGGACCAAGTCCAAAATGTAATGACATGATCCTTGGACCATACCCAACCCCCCCACCAAGTTTCGTCGAAATCCGTCGAGGAGTTTTTCCGTAATACTGTTCACAAACAAACAAACAAACAAACAAGCAGTAATAGACTGGTACTTAAGAAATCGTCAACTTGACCTCTGCCCTTGTCTAATAAAAGCTGTCTCCAGAAAAGGTAGCGACGCAAACCAGAAGTTTTTATGATGATTCTGTACCAAACCATCAAAAATCGAATGTTTTGGATGTTTGACCTCACTGTGACCTTGACCTTTGACCGATTTTGACCAAAATCTAATCAACACTAGCCATCACCCTCCTGAATCACGTGGTGTAATTTGACATTGGAAGCTTCTTTCGTTCTCGAGTTATCGTGCCTACAAACAAACAAACAAACAAGCAGTCATAGACTGGTACTTATGAAATCATCAACTTGACCTCTGACCTTGTCGAATAAAAGCTGTCTCTGGAGAAGGTAGCGACGCAAACCAGAAGTTTCTACGATGATTCTGTACCAAACCATCAAAAATCGAATGTTTTGGATGTTTGACCTCACTGTGACCTTGAACTTTGACCGATTTTGACCAAAATCTAATCAGCGCTAGCCATTGCCCTCCTGAATCACGTGTTGTAATTTGACATTGGTAGCTTCTTCCGTTCTCGAGTTATCATTTTTTGGATGCTTGACCTCACTGTGACCTTGACCTTTGACCGATTTTGACTAAAATATAATCAGCACTAGCCATCACCCTCCTGAATCACATGGTGTAATTTGACATTGGTAGCTTCTTCCGTTCTCGAGTTATCTGTAACAAACCATCAAAAATCGAATATTTGACCTCACAGCGACCTTGACCTTTGACCGATTTAGATCAAAATCCAATCAGCACTAGCCATCACCCTCCTGAATCACGTGGTGTAATTTGACATTGGTAGTCTTCTTCCGTTCTCGAGTTATCTGTACCAAACCATCAAAAATGGAATATTTGACCTCACCGTGACCTTGACCTTTGACCGATTTTGACCAAAATCTAATCAACGCTAGCCATCACCCTCCTGAATCACGTGGTGTAATTTGACATTGGTAGCTTCTTCCGTTCTCGAGTTATCGTGCCTACAAACAAACAAACAAACATACAAACAAACAAACAGAAACGGAAGTCATCAATATACTTACGAAATCTTTAGATTTCGTAAGTAACAAACAAACAAACAAACAGAAACGGAAGTCATCAATATACTTACGAAATCTAAAGATTTTGTAAGTGACAAACAAACAGAAAGGGGTGAAAACAGTAACCTCCATCCATCTTCGAAGATGGCATAGGTTAACAATGCAGTGCAGCACACAGCCGATGGATATTCCCTTCCATCCATCCATTAGGACCATACTCTGTGCAGAGTGTTGGTGCTGCCTAAGCAGTCTCCTTGGCTATTAGGCACAATCCTGGATAGACCACCACTCCAACACAGGATACCAGTAAGTTGGCACTCATTTTGCCAACCTTAGGATGACGACAGGCAGTCAACGCCACCTGGTATTAATTCAACAGCCAAGGGGGATTTGAACTCAGGATCCTAGGATCCTAAGCCCACCACCCGAACCATTAAGCCAACATCAGGCATTCAATCCCTTTGAAGCATTTAAATGTCACATGAATGTAAGAAATGAAAATTACATTTTACACTTCAGTGCAGGCATGATGACTTCATTTCTTCCTGCACCAAAGTTCCTTGTTGTTGTAAATTATATGATTAAAACAATTTGTTTAAACTCTGGAAGATTCATTTCAGATTTAGGAAGAAGTCAAACAGTTACCTCCGCCACCAAAGGTGGATGGAGGTTATGTTTTCACCCCTGTCTGTTTGTCTGTGAACAGGACATCTTAAAAGGTTATGGACAGATTCCGACAAAACTTGGTGGACAGGTTGGGTGTGTGACAAGGACGAAGTGATTCGATTTTGGTGAAGATCTGGATCCTGATACTAGAATTTTTCAAGTGATTCTTCACCATTGAGAGATAGGACAAAAAACGATGAATAGCACAATATCTCAAAAAAAAGGTTGTGGAGGAGTTATGACAAAATTTGGTGGATGAGTTGGGAAGGAAACAAGAACAAGCTAATTAGGTTTTGCTTCAGGTCCAGATCCATCCAGATCCTTCACATCAGTGGGAGACAGTGTAAACTGTTCAGCCTAGTGGAGGTCTGCACCCTATCGAGTGCTGTTCAAGTTACCTCCACCACCGAAGGTGAAGGAGGTTAGGTTTTCACCCCCTTCTGTCTGTTTGTTTGTCTGTGTACAGGATATCTCAAAGTTGTGGACTGATCCGAATGAAATTTTGTGGACACGGGTGTTTGACAAGGACGAATTGATTCGATTTTAGTGAAGATCAGGATCCGGATCCAGATCTAATATAATTTTTTAATTGATTCTTCACCATTGAGAGATAGGGCCAAAAACGATAGAGTACTGTATAGCATGATATTTCAAAAATGTATTTGGCCCGATATGTTCTCGTGGATCAGGCATTACGGGGCGGAGGTATGCGCTCTACCGAGTGCCCTTCGAGTTTTGACCGTTTCCCTCTCATGATCCCAAATTACGTAACGATAAAAAAAAATGATTAAGTAATAAACAACATTATACTGATGGAGAACTCGATTAAAGGCCCTGTCACACCTTGACGATTTAGCCAGGGTATGCCGACGTATGAAAAATTTGTCTAAAACGCTGGCGCACGTCGAATACGTTATGGGTAAGTTTTGTATACGTTAAGAGCACGCTGGCAGACGTAGTATGCTGGCATATGGTGTAGTACACGAGCATACGTCGTAGTACGCCGAGCTCGTCGACAAATTTTAACCTGCTTGAAATTTTTCGACGTATGCAAGCGTGCTTCAGCATGCTCTTAACGAATACAAAACTTACCCATAACGTATTTGACGTGTGCCAGCGTATTCGGCAAATTTTTCATACGTTGGCATACGCTGGCTAAAACGTCAAGGTGTGACAGCGGCTTGACACTTCGATGTCTCTTGCAGTTATGATTTGAATCGTCGAGCCGCAGCCTTTTAATAGGCTATGCCATGTGATAGTCGGCGATACCGTGCCGCGCTATGCATAAGTTACACTATCGTTGGGCATAGGTTGTGAACGCCGACAACACGCTCAGAATTCGTTGATATAAGTTATCTATATGTTATCGAAACGTTCTGTGTACGTTACTAATACGTTATGCATACGTCCAACTCGTTATGAATACGTCCAAAACTGGAAAAAAAACATCAATAGTTCAGCATACGCCAGCATTTTATATACATTTTGATACCTTGCCATACGCTGGCTAAAACGTCAAAGTGTGACAGGGCCTTAATATGATCGTCACGAATCTTTGAATGATTTCGTTTCAGTGGTGTATTAATGTTATCTGTACAGTTTTGCGTTGACATACCTCCGATTCACAATGGAATTAATGTTGATTGTTTAGCATTTATTTAATATTTGAGCCAAGAGGCGAGCTGTCGATACAGAGTAAGGTAAGATGTGACAATGGCAAACCCTGAATATTGGGTGAATATTACATCATGATTCATGAGGTTTGGTTGACAGCACAGCTGAAAAAGTACTAACATGGGGTCCACCGAGAGAGCGTGGGTCGATATTTTTCGTGGCTAGCCGGCCGGGTTTAACACGTCTCTACATCCGCGTTGAAGGAGTGGTTTAGAAGAATGATGAAGGTGGCAAGGTACAAAGGCGGTCAGTGAGAATGGTTCTAAACACTATGGGGATGAAACATTAAAAACTTTACTCTATGGAGAGAGGCCAAGGTGAAAATATCTCTCATTTCTCCTTGTCTACACTTAAAATATTATTGTGAATGTGGACTGGCAGGATAACATATAGGTATGTGCACTCGCCATGAGCTCTTTAGGCTGGTTTCAAATTGTCACAATAGTTGCGGAGAGCTATTATGATACGCAAGAAGTGCTGGAGGAATTGAAGAAGGCATTTGAGAAGCATGCACTGAAGAGGAACCTGGAGAGGATGGAGGTAATGTGAGTCTGACAGCAGAGAAAGAAATTTAACATCAGGTTATGCAGGAAGGAGATAAGGCAGGGAAATATATTTGAGTATCAAGGTGGAACGGTGTCCAGTAAGGGGAGTTCAGAGGCTGAGGTACCCGAGGAGGATACAAGTGAGTACAAATTGATGGAGGAAAGGATCACGTGGAGGGTTTCTTTAATGGCAGGTAGGAAGATAAACAAAGTTGAAATGGAAAGTGTTGAGGTCATGTGTAAAGGCGCTGTCACACCTTGACGTTTTAGCCAGCAATGGCAATGTATAAAAATGTATGTAAAACGTTGGTGTACGCTGAAGGTTTGAGGTTTTTTTTAAAGTTTTGGTCATATTCATAACGAGTTGGTCGTATGCATAACATATTAGTAACGGGCACAGAACGTTTCGTTGTCTTATAGATAACTTATACCAACGAATGCTTAGCCTGTTGTTGGCGTTCACAACCTATGCCCAACGATAGTTTAACTTAGGCATAGCATGCTGCACGTATCGCCGACGAACTCGTGGCGTTCTCTGTTAAAAACCTGCCGCACGCCGATTTAAATCATAACCACCTGAAAATTGGAAGTATCAACATCGCAGTCACACCTTGACGATTTAGCCAGCGTATGCCGACGTATGAAAAATGTGTCTAAAACGCTGGCACACGTCGAATACGGTATGGGTAAGTTGTGTATACGTTAGGAGCACGCTGAAAAACAATGAAGTACGCTGTCATATTCCGTGGTACGTCTAGTACGTCGTGAAATTTCAAGCATGCTGAAAATTTACGACGTCCTCGACGTATGGCTCACAAGTTCCGCATACGCTGGCATTAGTTCTCGGCACGCTCCACGATCGTTGACACACGTCGGACACACGTTACTTGTAAGTTACTCATAAGTCGAAACACGTCGAGGTAATGTTTAGCATACCCAAAACTTAATTTTTAACCTATGAGTAGCATGCTTTGAACCTATGTGTAACGTGCTTTTAACCTATGTGTAACATATCTCAAACGCACATTGTCGTATGTAGACGAATTTGATTGACGTCTTCCGGACGACCACAGTACTTATTGAACGTGTTTCTAACTTACATCTACCGTATAATGGCGATTTAGCAGCGTTTAGGGGAATTGGTATATACAAATGGGCTTCACAAGAGGAACCCGTCAGTGTTCCAGATTCCATGTTGAGTAGATGTCAATGTCAGTAGTATCAGTAGTAGTAGTATTAGGTGAGCGTGACAGTAGTAGTAGTAGTAGTAGTAGTAGTCGTAGGTCCATGTCAGTAGTAGTAGGTGAGCGTGATGGGGAGGGTGTGGGTGATGATGGATCCTCGTTGCATCCACGAATAGGAGACTACTTTGCACCATTGTTCGATGTTCTCTTCGGCTAATTTTTCTTCTCATTCCCACGATGAACTTTTTTTTGTTTCATTTTTTAAAGTATTCAAAACGACTTGGACAAATGCATAATGTACTAGTAATGAACACAGAACGCTTCGATAACTTGTACATAAGTTATACCAACGATTGATTCGTGTGTTTTAGGCGTCCACAACCTATGCCCAACGATAGTCTAACGTATGCATAGCGTGGCAGCGTATCGTCGACGATTACGTGAGTTTTTCTATTCATAGGCTGCAACTTCACTTTTAATAAATGCCTGTCACTCGCCTATTGTTTTTGGACGCTGGTGCTCGGCAATTGAAATCGTTTTCATTGAACGAGTTAAATCGCTTCCACAACACTGCAGTCACGGCACCAACAGCAGCAGGCTCAGTGCCAGCCTCATGCCAGGCTCAAGCGGATCCCTGTAGAAGGTGTACTGCTTGGTTATCCTTGGACCCACTCTGGCTAGCAGCTTGTCGAACATCGCTGGGGGCATTCGCAGGAAGTTGATGAAGGATGCATGGTCCTCGTTCCTGAGTTCCACCATGAGCTGGTCATATATGCCGTAATGGCGTCGCCTCCCGATCCATGGTCTAACCCAGTTCCTTCTCCTCCGTTCATGTCTTCTTCTCCCGGCTCTATTGGCACGCAACTGGTGCAGTGTCAACTCGATGAGGTCATGTTGATGTTCGAGGACAGGTAGGTATTGTCGTCTCAGCCTTGCCATATCCTCCATCTCTCGGAATGACATGGACATGTACTCACCACGAAGTCTAAAAAAAAAAAGACGGGTTACTCCTGCGAAGCCCCTTTTTATATACCAATTCCCCTAATCGCTGCCAATACGCCATTATATGGTATCTGCAAGTTAGAAACGCGTTCAGTAAGTTCTGTGGTCGTCCTGAAGAGGTCAAATACATCTACATACGTATTTGTGCGTAGGACATGCTTCACAAATAATTCCCAAGCATGTTACTCATAGGTTATAAATAAGTCATGGGTACCCTTGACATTACTTTGACGCGTTTCGACGTATGAGGAACTTTCAAGTAATGTGTTGCGAAGTGTGAACAACGTTCGTGTAGCGTGCTTACAAAACGTTCCTCATAGGTTAGAAATAAGTTTCGGGTACGCTAAACATTACCTCGACATGTTTCGACTTATGAGTAACTTACAAGTAACGTGTGTCGACGTGTGTCAATGATCGCATAACGTGCCTACAACTTATGGCCAGTGTAGCGGAACATGTGAGTCATATGCCGGCATACGTCGTAAAATTTCAAGCATGCAAAAATTTGAGGACAACCCAAAAGTACAACGTTTAAAGCCAGCATACTACGACGTATGGCAGTGTTTTTCAGCGTGCTCTTAACGTATACAAAATGTACCCATAACGTATTCAACGTGTGCCAGCGTTTTAGACACTTTTTTTCATAAATCGGCATACGCTGGCTAAATCATCAAGGTGTGACAGTGGCTTAACACGAGCATACCTTCACGATCTGGAGAGGGTGGTACTGACAAACCAGTTACAACAAAGGCTGCAGGTCTGTGAGAACAACTGGGCCAGGATTGTGGGAGTGAAGAGGGTGGATAGAAGGAGAATGGACAAACTGAGGGAGGAGATTTGTGTGTGTAAATGAGTTTGATAGGAAGATTGGTAAAGAGCCAGCTGGAGTGGGCAGGGCACCTGTTGCAGGTGGACTTCTGAAGAGAGCAGATGTGATGAAAGTGTGAGGCAGGAGGAGAAGGGGTAAACCACGGTTGAGATGGGAGGATTGTGTGAAGAGGGATGTCAGAAAGATGGAGGAGAGAGATGGCTGGTGATAGAGGGTGGTTGAAGAGTTATTGTGGACAACAGCTCAGTTGTTGGATTTGCAATCCCGAACCAGATTCCTGCTTGCCCGGCTGCTGAGTTTGGATGGGTGACCTGATCTGGGTAGAGTCTGGATGGTATGATAAGTCTTCCACTTCTTAATGATGGATTTCACCGTACTCAAAGGGATAATGAGTGACTGAAATGTTCTTTGAACCCTCCCCTGAACGGTGCTTCTCCACCACTTTATGTCTCACTTCTTTGGAAAGCTCCTTGGTCTTCACGTTTGCCTTGTTGGTTAATCAAGTGAGTTGCACTTTAAAACTCCTTAACTAAGTTGGGGAGCTTAATTTTTCATTTAAACCACTGATTACACACAGGTTAAACCTATTACACTTATTTTGTAACCTTTCAAACAAATAATTTGCTGCTGAAGTGATTTAGGGTTAATGACACAAAGGGTTTGAATACTTAGGCAAATGAGAATCATCTGATTTTCTCTGTGAATCAAACTTATTCACATTTTATCTTCATTTTTTTTTATCTTTATTACTTTGAAGTGGTTTGTGAAAATTCTGTATTTTAAGTTTGATTTGAAAGCATCATTGAATAAAATAAAAATGCCATAGCCCTCGTTTTAGTAATTTTGCTGTGCAGAGTTGAAGGGCTCGCCGCTCGCCCATATTTATGTACAACAAAAATGTCCGCCAGTCTACCAGTCGGCCATCTTTGATCAGATTGTAAAATAAAGTGACAGGCAGATGTATGCCATCATGTACTGTACTTGTGCCAAGTTTGAACAAAATCGGACCATGCATGTCTGAGAAATGGTTGGAGACACATTTAAGTAACAAAATGACCGCCAGTCGGCCATCTTGGATCTGATATTGAAAATAAATGACGTGCATATGTAAGCTATCATTCCTTATCTGTTTTCCAAGGTTGAACAACATCAGTAAACGAATGTCTTCAACATTGTGTTTTTGTTTTTTTAGAACTAAAATGGCCACGAGTCAGCCATCTGTGGACTGTGATCACATCGCAAAACAAAATGATGTGCGTATGTATACAATCATTTTTTCTTTGTGCCAAGAACGAATAACATCAGTCCATACATGGCCGAGATATCGTTGCGGATGCACGCACGCACAGACACGAAAATCGAGACCAAATCCATAAGCTCCCGTTTCAGACTAAGTCCAACGGGGAGTAATAAGCTCAGGTAGCATCAAAATGTGAAAACTTTTGGGGGGGGAGGATTGAATGTATTTGCAGGCCACTGTATTGTTGCTCTTGCCTAAAAACTGCCTTGGCTGTATTTGAATCTAGACCCAGGTATAAACTGTCACCCTTGTGTTTGGCATGCAGGGACAGGCATCAGGGCATGCACCATCCATCTGATAGCACTCGTTGCTGGTGGAAGTTAAGTATCCCATCGTGTCTTTTTGCAAAATGTAGGTTCGTTATCACAGGCTTCCTGAAAAAAATTGCAAAGTCTTTTCAACTTCAGTTGAACATCAGGCTTAACTGACCAGTTCATGAAAGACTTGTGCAACAACGTTCCCCAGTCAAACCCTGCACAGAAGGTGGTAACAATTGTGGCTGTTAAAAAGCAGTAGAAGACCATTATATTGCTATGTAAGATGCCTATATATTGTTGGATTCAACACCGTTAAATTCCAAGTGCAGTACATATCAATTTGATTTCCCAAAGAATTGCTCACATGTATTGGTTCACGAGTCAGTAAGTGACCACTATATTCGTTATGTGTGTGTGTGTCTGTCTGTCTGTCTGTCCCGAGCATAGCTCCGTGGGTTTTGATCCGATCTTGATAAAATTAGGGTGCAAGGTTTGTATCATGATCTAGTTGTGTTTTCCAGAGAATGGGCATGCTGCGCCCATTATGGGTGGAGCCACGCCCAAAAAACATGTGTTTTTAGGGGGTAGCCGGTTTCAAGTTACATCTTCTCCGAAGGGGTTTGTCGAATCTGGCAGGGGTTTCGTATTTGGTTAGCCCAATGGCACCTGTATAGCCCCACGGAGCTCGATTTTTCATTTTCGTCCCAAGGTCAAGGTCACAAGGTCACAAACGTAGAAAATGTCAAAAAAAAATCAATAAATTGGGCATCGAGCTCCTCGGGTTTTCAACTGTTTCGAATGAAAGTTCATAGTACTCGAAGAGCCAGTCGTGCTCTTCGAGTACTACAACTTTCATCATTTACGTTTTTCCCCATTCCCGCCAGTTTGCCCGTGGTGTCCCCTCGAAGGTCAAAAAATAAAAAAGGCGAACCGTGTACATTGCTCGTGAACCATAGCCATCTCCAGACTCGTCAGACATTTAAATTCTGTAATACTGTACATTTCAACTTGAGCTTTTGTACATCCTTTCCCTTTTGCGGTTCCTTGTTTGTTTCATCTCCGCATTCATTGTTTAGTCGGTCACCTCCGCTGGATTAATCAGTTGGCAACATCGCACATAATAGTTGTATTGGATGTTGCTGCTCGCTGAGTTTTGCAACAGGATTGTGACAAGCCTGCACCTGAAGACCAGGTTCATAACGAGGGTGTTTCTCCTCTCAATGCAAGACCCCAAGAGAAACAGAACTCCGACGAAGTATAGAATGGGAATAGTAAAGCATCCACCATGTGCAGTCATCTTCGATGGACACAGCAACATATGGCGAGTTAATCAGGCAGCATTTACATTTCAAGGAAAATCCACCTGGCATGGTGTAATCACCATGGTCCTTGGAAGGTGTGCATACATATTGGAGCTTTCAAACCCAAAGGCATCAATTAAATATTTACTTCGTTGAGAAACCTTACCAGTCTTAACTGTTGGTGACTATTATGCAGACTTGAAGAAGAAAGAGGGTGTGGAGGACAGAGTTGGAGGGGAGCGGGTGGGAATGAGAAGGGACAGAGTTGTGAAAGAGGTCGAGTCTTCAGGGGTGGGAGGGAGCTTGCAAACTTGGGGTTTAGGAGGGAGAGAGTTGAGGACTTGAAGAAGAAAGGGGTTAGACAGGACAGAGTTGGGGTGGGGGGGCAGAGAGCTGGTAGAAGGGGTTTGGGGTCTTGGGGTTGGGAACATGATGCTGAGAGGGGAGGGGTTTGGGGACTTGAAATCCCATTTTACATTACACAGAATTTCCGTGGGTTCTTGCTATTATGCTGTCAAAGTACATTCCTAGCTAACTCCCTAAATATTCCACACTCTATTTAGAATGAATTACCTTACGACTACCCGGTGGAACCGAGTTATTTGCTAGTTAAATATAAAGTTGCCTCTTTAATCATGTCGGCAAGAAGTCACCACTGCAAAAGCAAAGGACACTTTTTGAGGACACTGTCAAATAGTACGACGGGTCGTGTCGCCTGGGTTATAGCCTACGCCGACCCCGGACAATCACCATTCACAAGTCAAGGGTCAGAATAGGGTAGAACCCACAGCACAGTGGTCGAACAAAGGATGGTTACATCACACGTGCTTTGTATAGTGCGTAATACAAATTTAAGTAAACGTCGATATTTTTAGAGTAGGAAAAATGCTGCATTTATTACCATGAACTGCCAATTTTATGCCATTGTTTGTTCAAACATGAATCCATACCAAATCAATTACGCATAAGATAAAGATAAAGATGTGGATATATTACATTATTCATTTTGACCTTGGGGGGCCATTTACAAAGCCAAAGATCGGAATTGCACAGAGATTGACTTCTACAGATAAAAAATGTTATGTAAGTGATGTATATTTTACATTAAAAACAGATTTGGTGTAATGATTAGAGTGTCCACTCTGAGTCTGGGAGGTCGGCGGTTCGAAGCCAACCCTGGCTGAGTCATACCAAAGACTCTTGAAATTTATGTGTTGCTTCCTTGCGAGATGCTCAGCCTTTAAAAGGATCGAGCTTGGACAAAATCCACAGCTTGGCAATCATTGCACAGGCTTGATGGGTCTCATGGCTTCCTCTTATGTTGAATTTCCTTTGAAGATAACTCAATTTATCAACAGTTAAATTTTGAATTCTAAGTCTTGCACTCTATGTCCAGGCCAATATTCACTGCTGGGATGTTTGACATGACAGTTCAGGGATTGTGCTCTAACTTGCCATTCATTCGTTTAGTCTGAGCTCAGTTCTTGGCCTGGCTATAAACTACCTGACCAAGGTTTTGCGGACACAGCATTACACCAATGAGCGCACTGTCCCTCAGGTGGATGTTAAGCTGCAGGGGACCCATCTGCTGTGATCCCAGTGTCTTTCACCAAGAGGAGGCGAGTTATCGTCGGCACGGTGGCCGACTTCCAAATTCCTGTTCGCATATGCAAGGGAACTGAATCACCGATACATCCACACCTCAGTAATGGTGCAAACCAGTGGACCAAATTGGGAAATTAATGCTAGTCTAATATGCATTTGCTAATGACTGCTCAGAACCTTGTTGTGAAGAGCAGCAGAAGACACTTCGATGAAACTTCTGCTCATCTGGAAACAGAACGGATTAACGGAAAAAGCAGGATGCAGAATGGAATAATCGCCATCCCCAAAAAAATCACAAAAACCAAGAACAAGTTCGGCAGAAAGATCAAACATCTTACAGGACACAAGGTGTCTCTTTAACATAGAAGATAGTGAGGTGTAGGACAGCATTTATAAGCTCCAATCGTCTCTCCAGTATGAATAATCATACTGATGATATGAGAGGAAGTTTACTTCTGAACTTACTAGATTTGACATGCTCAGAGTGCCTATGGCACCGTCTTCTGTTAAAGTTAAGAGGTCCACAAAGAACCGAAGAGGAGCAACTTTGGTCTCTTTAGAAAGATACAAACAGCGTCCCAAGTGAAGTGGACAATGATCTACAGACGGTTGAACATTGAGGAAAGCAGGGAATAATCACTTATGTGAAAGCCACAGAATGAGGAAACTATCCAGTTTCTTTATTTGGGCTCACAGGATGGTATAGAGGTATGCACACTCGACTGCAAGCTGTCTAGTCTGGGTTTGAATCCAGACTCAGCTGTAAACTGTCATCCTGGCAGTTCACAGGCAGGGTGGTTAATCAATGTGTGTGCTGTCCTTCGGATGGATGTTAAACGGGCGTCCCATCTGCTGGCATTAGTTGGTGGGGTGAAAGATCCCACTGTGTCCTTTGTGAAGATTTGGCAAGCTATTGCCAGCACGAAGAACAAATTCCAAATTCCTGCCTAACCTCAGTCGAACGTCAGGCCTTGGCGAACCGGTTTGTGAAAGACTTGGGCCAAAATTTCCCACCAGCCAACCCTGACCACTCATTGTCAACAGAATTGGCCAAGATGGTCTTTCAGCTGAATCTGAGCAGTTTGTGTCTCCTGTACAGCACCACTAAGCTGCCAACCATCGACTATGATAGATTCCAGCATTTTGCGAAGACCAAGAAGGGTTGGAATGTGCTACCCCAACATGATCTGCCCTAGAGCTACACATTGTTGGAGGTGGTTACGGAGCAGGTTGCCAAAGTATGGAGTACAACTAAGGAGAAGCAGAAGGCATTTATTAGGTTTAAAATAACAGGACTGGAGTTAGATTGATATCACTATCGAAGTAAACAGAGGCAAGTTAAAAAAACATAACTCGACAACCTAAAAGAGAGTATGAGAAGGACATGGCAAAGAATATTAAACATAATAGCAAGGCTTTCTTTAAATATATCAGGGGAAAAGATCAGGTGAGGAGACAAGTGTGGGCCCATTAAGGAATGGCACTGGGAGAGTGGTTGAGGAAATTGAGGAAATTGAGATGGCAGACTTATTAAACAAGTATTTTTCTTAAACGTTTACACAAGAACAGTCAGGAGAATTGCCAATAACTGAGAGTATTTACCAAGGAGGTAAGGAAGGGTTTTCACAGAAGATCCAGGTTGGCGTGGAGGAAGTAAAGGAACAGCTCGGTAATCTAAGAGAGGATAAGGCTCCGGGTCCAGATAATATGCAACCAAGAGTATTGATGGAGGTGGCTGAGCAGGTAAGCGAGGTGTTAACGGATATTTTCAATCGCTCACTGGAGTCAGGACAGGTATTGGGGGATTGGAGAGCAGTAAATGTAACACCATGATTTAAGAAAGGATCCAGATAAGAATTGGGAAACTATAGACCTATTAGCTTGACTTCAGTTGTGGGGAAGGTGTTGGAGACATTAATTAGGGAACAGATGAGGAACCATTTTAAACAAATACAAACTAATTAAAGGTAGTCAGCATGGGTTTACCAAACAAAGGGAGATGGGCAATTCCGCAGTTAGTAACGTTACATTTTAGGGACATTCTCATTATTTAGATAAGAGTCCTTTCTCTATTTGTGGATGTAAAGTCTCATTAATGTCACCAGAGATCAACCTAGTCTAGACGTAGAACAGAGCAAAGAATGAAATCATTTCATGAAACATTCTAGAAGAAAAAACTGCTTTTAATGCCGGTTAGTAACGTCCTTTTTTTGTAACGTTACTAACCGGCATTAAAAGCAGTTCTTTCTTCTAGAATGTTTCATGAAATGATTTCATTCTTTGCTCTGTTCTACGTCTAGACTAGGTTGATCTCTGGTGACATTATTGAGACTTTACATCCACAGATAGAGAAAGGACTCTTATCTAAATAATGAGAATGTCCCTAAAATGTAACGTTACTAACTGCGGAATTGCCCAGATAATCTTTAACAAATTTATTGGAGTTCGATGAAATAGTTCCTCAGTGGGTGGATGAGGGAATGGCAGTGGATATAGTATATCTAGACTTTAAGAAGGCATTTGATAAGGTACCACATCGGAGGTTGTTAGCCAAAATGAGGGCTTATGGAGTGGCTGGTCAGGTAGTTGATTGGATTGTAAACTGGCTTTGTGGTAGGAAGCAAAGAGTGGCTGTGAGTGGGAGGATGTAAGTAGTGGGGTACCTCAGGGATCAGTACTAGGCTCATTATTATTCATTGTTTACATGAATTGGATAGTGGGGTGAAGAGTAAGCTTTCCAAATTTTCAGATGGCACTGAGCTTAGAGGTAAAGTATATGGCAGAGGTGGTGATCAGATTCAGGAAAGTATTGATACTTGCATAGATTTGGCAAAAGATTGGCAGATGGAATTTAACCTGAGCAAGTGTAAGGTGTTGGGGATGGGAAAGAAAAAAATAAAATAAAATAAAATACATGACGTAAGGGGTTATTTTGGAGCGTGTCACACAGGAGAAGGATCTGGGGGTGGTGATATATGAGGGAGGGGGGAGGTAAGTAGACAGGGCAATGCCAAGCAGCTATAGGTAAAACAAATGGGGTTTTAGGTTGTATTTGTAAGGAGATAAATTATAAAGGAAAAGAGTTGGTGTTAACTCTGCATAGGAATTTAGTGAGGCCTCATGTAAAATTGTGTACAGTTTCGGTCACCACATCTGAAGGTCCTGTCACACCTTGACGATTTAGCCAGCGTATGCCGACTTAAGAAAAATTTGGCTAAAACGCTGGCACACGTCGAATACGTTATGGGTAAGTTTTGTATACGTTAAGAGCACGCTGAAAAACACTGCCATACGTCGTAGTACGCTGGCTTTCATCGTTGTACTTTGCGGTTGTCCTCAAATTTTAGCATGCTTGAAATTTTACGATGTATGCCAGCGTATGACTCACACGTTCCGCTACGCGGCCATAAGTTGAAGGCACGTTATGCGATCGTTGACACACGTCGACACACGTTACTTGTAAGTTACTCATAAGTCGAAACACGTCGAGGTAATGATTAGCGTACCCGAAACTTATGAGTAACGTGTTGTAGGCACGTTACACGATCGTTGCACACACCTCGAGGCACGTTACTTGCAAGTTACTCATAAGTCGAAACACGTCGAGGTAATGCTTAGTGCACCCAAAACTTATTTCTAACCTCTGAGTAATGTGCTTTGAACCTATGTGTAACGTACCTCCAACGCATATTGACGTATGTAGACGTATTTGATTGACGTCTTCCGGACGACCACAGAACTTACTGAACGTGTTTCTAATTTACAGCTACCGTATAATGGCGTATTTGCAGCGTTTAAAAAAAAAAAAAAACAACAATAACTTCCGATATTTTGTCACGTGCCATTACGTGATGTCCGATTGCCTCTGCAGTTTGCTCATGTCTTATTCTTAGTTCCTCCTCTGTGAATATTTTCTGTTTGAGGATATTGTCACGTCGACGTCGAGACTTAAAAGCAAATGTCCGAATATATTTTAAAATTCGTGATAAACTAAAAAAATAATAATATAAAAACAACAACAACAACAGATATTTTGTCACGTGCCTTCACGGAGCCAAGGAGAAAAAAAGAAAATGTGCCTTGACGGAGAAAATAAGTTCCGGGTATGCTAAAAATTACCTCGAGGTGTTTCGACTTGTGAGTAACTTATAAGGAACTTGTGTCGACGTGTGTCAATGATCGCATATTGTGCCTACAACTTATTCCCAGCGTAGCGGAACGTGTGAGCCATACGGCAAGTACGTCGTAAAATTTTCAGCATGCTTGAAATTTCACGACGTACGAGACGTACCACGAAATATGACAGTATACTTCATCGTTTTTCAGCGTGCTCCTAACGTATACACAACTTACCCATACCGTATTTGACGTGTGCCAGCTTGGTTCGGCAAATTTTTCATAGGTCGGCATATGCTGGCTAAATCGTCAAGGTGTGACTGCATGGTTGACACTTCCATTTCTAAAGCGGTTATGATTTAAATCGACGTGCAGCAGGTTTTTAACAGGCTACGCCACGAGTTCGTCGGCGATACGTGCAGCGCGCTATGCTTAAGTTAACTATCGTTGGGCAGAGGTTGTGAACGCCGACAACAGGCTAATCATTCGTTGGTATAAGTTATCTATAAGACAACGAAACGTTCTGTGCCAGACTAATATGTTATGTTTTTATTCGTCATTCGAAACTAATATGTTATGCGTACGACCAACACATTATGAATACGACCAAAACTTAAAAAAACCATCAAAATTTCAGCGTGCGCCAACGTTTTACATACATTTTTATACGTTGCCATTGCTGGCTAAATCGTCAAGGTGTGACAGCGCCTTGAGGAATGATGTAGCTGCCAGAGAGAGGATTCTGTACAGAGCGACTATATTGATTCCAGGCCAAACTAGACTTAGCTATGAGGAGCAGCTAAAGGAGACAAGGCTTTATACATTCGAAAGAAGGTGATTACAAGGTGATATGATAGAGATGTTTAAGATTATGAAGGGTACAGACAAAACAAGTGCAGAAGAGTTCTTCAGCAAAATGGACAGTGATAGAACCAGGGGCCATAGCCTGAGCATAATGAAGAGGAGAGTTTAAAAGGGTAGTACCAAAAGGCAAGGGTCTTTAAATCAGAGAGCAATTAATGTATGGAATTGGCTTCCTGGAAAGATGGTGGTAGCAGAAACAGCAGATAGGTTTAAATTGGAATTAGATCTATAGATACCTAGAACCATTGGAGACAGAGTGGTATATATGGATATTGGCAGGATTGGGAGGTAGCTTGAGTATGGATGGCTGATTGTGTACATCTGTGTTGAGTGTGATGTCTATGAGAGGGTCTCATCAAGTGATAGTGTGTGGTTGGTGTTGTATATTATTATTGTATTATTGTTGGTATGTTGTTGGTGTTGTATATTACCTGAAAACTGCGTTCACCCACCACCATCTGTAAAAAAAAAAAAATTCCCCTTTTGTTTTTTAATTCCCTTCTGACATCCCTGAACATGATACATTTATCTCATCCCCACTCCCCTCCCCCCTCGTGAAATTAAGTTGTTTTGACGGATTGGCTGATTTGTTTTATCTGGTTCAGGTATGATGCAGGTATTCAGGTGTGGTGCAGGTATGATGGGACAAATGGCTTCCTCCTGCGTCTAACTTCCTTGTTATACCTCGTTATTGTATGTTCCTACTTTCAGGGAAGTATATGACAGCAGGCAGACGAAGAGACTATAGGAGTAATTTATCCTGCCAACACAACTGTCTGGAAGAAAGAGTCAACTTTCCCTAGAGCTGTCTCGACAGTAAAATTGCCCTCTGTCCCATAACTAGTGAGCTATGGGTGCAAATCAAGGTGCAGCCGAGGTAGACATGACTGTTTCAGGAATGGCTTGAAGTTCACCCCTGCCTGCCTGCAGCTGTTACGCAGCTAAATCCTGAAACCTAGCCGGTCTATCCCATCACCAGCTGGATAAAATATCACCGTCGATGTACACACAGATAAAATCAATACATAGTGCAATTGCAGAATGATTAATAAAGGCACACAGAAGGTAACCTTCCAGGCACATTACAACAACCATTTCAAATAAATCGGACTTATGCAACTCCATTGAGGAAGGGGCGAGGGGGACCAATTGTGTTTTTCATTCATATTTTAATTCACAATTTCACTCCTGAGAGCATGCATTATATACATCACAAAGTGATCATAAAGTTTATTTTCCTGAAAGATAAAGTGAATCAGATTCTGTCAATCTATGTGAATTTGAGAAAAAAAAACCCAATTTTGAGCACACTTGATGCTTGTGACATTGAAAACTAGAGAGTTCACAAAACCCTTTACCCATGAGTCTTGTGATTAATAATAATCTTATATATTATTTCCGAGTTTGTGGTTTCGTGTCGCACTATCTTCGACTTTGTTCTGTGCTCGAGTAACATGATATTCGGCTTACATTATCTCAAAGACCATATGAGGTGCATGGTACAAAAAAAAAGTGAATAAAATAGTTCTGAAACAGTGAAATCGTATTCCACTTACTGCATTAAAGTAAAATTACTACTGATACTCTGCATCAGTTCCTTTCTCAAACACACCCACCCCAACATGTCGCGCAAAGCGCGGGTTATGCTAGTAATAATAATATGAGAGTAAAAATACAACACAAAAATAACAAGGGCGGGGTCTACGAGCGGTAACTTTTATTGGTTGTGAGGATATAAAATGCCATAAAATTTTGTCCAAGTACTGATAAACGGAAGGCTTATTGGAAGTAATAAGAAGTCAATTTGTGTTCTCGTGTTCAAGTATATAATTAAATTGAAATAACATAAAGATTTTAAAGACCGAATCAAAATTATCCAGAGGTTAACCGTCATTGATGCAGTATCTTTTTTTACACCACCTTATTTAACATGTTACATCAGTTATTCGTGCCTGTTGTTTGTGTTCTTTATGACATCTACAGAAAGTTTCATGTTTGGAATGATTTTCAATTTTGTTTGACTGGCAGACAAGTTAGATGGAGTAAAAAAAATTATCTCACTCTTCTCTGTGTATGTGCGATCAGGACAAATTCTGAGCCAAATTACAGCTAAACTAACGGTTAGTTTTCCGATTCACGTTCGAAATAGAACATTCAACTGAAAAGAAGTTGTTCTTCGATCATAAATTGATGTTGGTGGACAGGACAGGCAGACAGACGGCAGTGAACCAATTGCTTTTTTGCTTTGTGTGTGTGTGCGGGGCAATTATATTTATTTCTTCAATCGAGGACGGTATCCACTATCCACTCATATCTATTTTCTCATCCTATGAGTAATTGATCTTGTATGGATTCCCACTATGAACAAACAATGCCATCACAAGTCCAAATTTACATTGCGGCTGCTCTACTACTTTAGTGAGTTTAGAAACTGACTAAATGTCAAAACGCATTTTGTGGCCGATGACAGCCAAGAGTTATTGAAATTTGGAACAAAAAAAATTAACTTTCAAAAATAATTTTAAATGTGGTCATCGGCTTTTCAGATGGATGCAGGTGCACAAAGTCAATCTCTTACCAAGTATGTGTATGTTGTTACCAAAATGAGTTCGGAGTTTGGTTAATTATTCAATAGCTATTTCCTAATGAGTGTTAGCATAAGTTGTTGTAAACCCCAATTATCATTGACCAGAATTGTATGTATAGTTAGATTCCCTGTCACCTTTTATTCTCATGTCTGCATCTCTTTCTCCCATCTCCCATCCGTGTTTAATCTTTAAATCACCTCCATATAATTTGATACTCAAATCACACTCTCGGATGGCTGTTCAACATGTGCTACCTCGCACAGCCGGGACGCCAAGAGTGCATGCACAGAACCCATGTGGTTTGGGGGGGGGGGAGAGGGCTTGCACAACCAGAAAGAGATATAACCGAGATGCCCAGCAAGTGACACAGAGCTCTCATCTCTTCCCTCCTCACTGTGCTGAGACACAGCCGGGACCATCATCTCTCTCTTACACCTGGGACCACAAGGCTCTCTGCTCTCTCAAGTTCACAGGCCAGGATTCGCTCAGCCCACAGCACCCAGCTAAAATCAGAACAATAACAATAAAAAAAATTTAATTGAAATGAATAAAGGTTAATGTGATCCATTGCATGTGGAAAATAAGGCAATAGACTATAGACACCTCGAGCAAACTCAAATTCTTATCCCATGAATTGACAATTATGAGCCCACCCACCCAACCCCGCCATACCAAACTGCTCCTGGACTCTATTTTTTTTATGGTGGAGAAGGTTCTTTAAACTCTCAACTCTGATTCTGCAACTGGAATAGATGGCATCAGCTTATGTGTCCTATAAACCTGCTCTGCTGCTCTTGCACATCCTTTCTCGGCTCTTTTCACCCTGTCATTTGCCCTAGGTCATCTTCCATCTGCTTCGAAATCTGCCAACATCACTGCATTAAAAAAAAAGGTGTAAAAACTGATCCCCTTAAACTACAGACCTATTAGCTTACATCCAAGCATCAGCAAGGTCATGGAATCCATCATCACAGTTGATATGAAAACCTTCCTTTTCTATAAAAACCTCATCTCAGATCGTCAATTTGGTTTCAGACCAGGTAACTCCACCTTGGACATGCTGCTTCTATTTCTGTGCTTTGTCCCCTCCCCAGATCTCTGCAGGGCACACATGGTCCACCATAAACCCTCTTCTGGTGAAGCTACCGAAATCCAGGATCACTGCTCACCTCCACTCATTTGTTCCTTTTTCCCCCACCCGTGGTATCAACCTCCACATTCCCTTCAATCTCATTCTCCCCTCCAGGTCTTCAAGACAGCTGTTCACCAAAATGTCAGTCACAGTGATTAGAAATAGGCTGTATCAGCCCATCTGCAGTGTTTCAAGCATGAGACGGCTGCATCAGCCCATCTGCAGTGCATCAAGCACGACACGGCTGCATCAGCCCATCTTCAGCAGATCAATCACGAGACGGCTGTATCAACCCATCTTCAGCAGATCAAGCACAAGACAGCTGTATCAACCCATCTGAAGCACATCAAGCACGAGACGGCTGTATCAGCCCATCTGCAGCATATCAAGCATGAGACGGCTGTATCAGCCCATCTGCAGCATATCAAGCATGAGACGGCTGTATCAGCCCATCTGCAGTGTATCAAGCACGAGACGGCTGTGTCAACCCATCTTCAGCAGATCAATCACGAGACAGCTGTATCAGCCCATCTGCAGAATATCAAGCAAGAGACGGCTGTATCAACCCATCTGCAGCTTATCAAGCACAAGACGGCTATATCAGCCCATCTACAGCGCATCAAGCATGAGACAGCTGTATAAATCCATCTGCAGCGTATCAAGCACGAGACAGCTGTATCAGCTCATCTTCAGCAGATCAAGCATGAGACAGCTACGTCAGCACATCAACAGCGTATGAAGCAAGAGACGGCTGTATCAGCCCATCTGCAGCATATCAAGCACGAGATGACTGTATCAGCCCATCTACAGCGCATCAAGCACGAGATGGCTGTATCAGCCCATCTACAGCGCATCAAGCACGAGACAGCTGTATCAACCCATCTGAAGCGTATAAAGCACGAGACAGCTGTATCAGCTCATCTTCAGCAGATCAAGCATGAGACAGCTGCGTCAGCACATCAACAGCGTATCAAGCACAAGACGGCTGGTTTATTTTTTGGATTTTTAATCGCTTCTGTATTTTTTTAATTTATTTGCTGTTGAGATTCAGTGTGTTTGTCCAGGCCATAACATTTTTACAATTTGAGCTTTTGTCATCAAATCTTCAACAAACCATTATATCTAAGAATATTGAGAACAAAAAATAATAAAATGCACAATTTTTTTTTTTAACTGTCGTTTTCGTCAAGTTCAGTTCGAGAATAAAGCGGATGCAGACGGGCTTTGCATTTTGAGATGCTTTCTCGTTGACAATTATTGGCTCATTGACTCAATTCCATTTTGTCAGAGACGTTTCCATTAAATGTAAAAGGGTTGGGTGGTCAGGTTCTGAAGTCATCTAATGAAGGTACTGTATAACAAAACTCTTTAGTAAATCATACAAGATATGCTCATAATATTTTCAGATTAATTTTATTGTTGGTCGATTCACACCATCATCAGCTGGATGCTTTAGCACTTTAGCAAAGGATGTGATGTCACAATACACATGTATGACATCATCTCTCCGTCTCACCACTTTTTTCAAGCATAATTTCTGGTTGCACATTCAGTGGATGATTTGACTTGACCATCCTATTTAATCCACTGCAGGATGAAGGCCTCTCTTCAACATGATGGGCCATTCGATTGTACACTGCTAGTAAATTGTTCAATTCTGATCAGCAAGCAGCAACCTCTTCACTCTCTGCAGACCTGGATAAAAATCACAAGCTGGTCAAATACTTGGAATATGTCTTTCAATCCTGACAAAACTCACAACCTCACGATGTCTCTCCGAAAGGACCGTCTGGAACCCCTCCCACCCCCCAATCTACCTTCTCAACAATCGCCTTGAACAAGTTCTTTCATTCAAGATTTGGGCCTCACTATCTGCCACAATATTTCCTGAGAAGGCCATATCTCCAAGCTGGCCTCCAAAGCCAGTTGCCGACTGGGCATCCTACGTCGTGCAAAGTCCTTCCTTGGCACACCAGAGCTTCTAACCACTTACGAAGCTTTCATCTGCAGTCTGATGGAGAGTACTGCTCCCCCCTCTGGGGTGGTGCTGCTGCCTCACACCTAGCTCGACTTCACACTGGAGAAACCAAGGTTTATAGGATCATTGGTATCTCCCGTGATGAAACTGAGTCTTTGGGTCACTCACTCTCTCACCAGAAGCAGTTCGGTGGTCTTTCTGTCTTAACACTCTATGATCTGTCCTCTCTATGTTTCATCAGGGCACTCAAGGTCTGCCAAAAAAACACTTCTGGTGAAACTGCCAAAATAAAGAATCACTGCTCACCTTCATGCCTGGTGTTGGCTTAACGGAAAGGATGGTTGGCTTGGGATCCTCGGATCCTGAGTTCAAATCACACTTGCTGTTGAATTAATACCAGGTGGGGTTAACCTTGCCTGTCATCCTTGTGAGGTTATGCCAGGTGTTGGCTTAATGGTTAGGGTGGCAGGCTTTGGATCATCGGGTCCTGAGTTCAAATTCCATTCAGCTGTTGAATTATTACCAGGTGGGGTTAACTTGGCCTGTCATCCTTCCGAAGTCAGCAAAATGAGTGCCAGCACGCTGGTATACTGTGTCGGAGTGGTGACCCATCCAGGATTGTGCCCAATAGCCAAGGAAACTGCTTAAGCAGCACCAACACTCTGCACAGAGTATGGTCCCAATCTTCTCCCCCTCCTCCTCCTCTTTCTCCTTCTGAGGTCAGCAAAATGAGTGCCACCTTGCTGGTATCCTGTGTTGGAGTGGTGGCCTGGCCAGGATTGTGCCAAATAGCCAAGCAGACAGCTTAAGCAGCACCAACGCTATCTGCAGTGTATGATCCTGATGGATGGATGGATGCCCAACTTCACTCTTTCATTCCTCTTTTTTCTCGCCTCTGGAACAAACTCTCACACTATGTTCAATCCCACTCCTCCCTCCATGTCTTAAAAAACAGCTGTTCACCACCATCTCATATCTTTCCCCATCCAAAATCTTGATCATTTCTTCCCCCGTTAATCCACCCCAAACCCACCTTCAAATTTCCTGCTCTATTTCCTGACAGTCCCTGTAGTACCATCTTGTTTACCCCATGAAACCCACCCCACCCCTCTCCCTTCTACAGATATCCTATTGACATTGTTCCCCACTATTTTGTGCGTCCCTCTCCTGCCTCTCTTATGTCCTGCCTTGTTGTTTGTTGCTGTGTTTTAGCTCTTGCATGAGCATCGACTTGGTATACAAAAAATAAATTCCATTCTTACATCTGATCTTTGGTGCACCTGTGCCTCTTTCCAGGACCTTCTCTCGATTCCCAGTTTGTGATTCTAGTTGTCCACCTGTTCTTGCTGCGGGTCCAGCCAAGTTCTTTGTAACCGAAATGTGAAGGAATTTCGTTTTCTGTCTGATCCATCCATTTCTCCAATTGTCCCTCTTGGTTATGTCAACACAACATCTCGCCACAGCTCATTGCATGATCATCATCATTTGCTCCATCTTCTTTGTTGGCTAACACGTTTCACGACCATACGTCATTGTTGGTAGAACAAGCAGATTGTAAACTTTCCTTTTCAGACATTAGATTGATTTTAATAACATTTTTCCAATTTCCTAAATTCTGCCCATCCTGCTCCAGTACATCTATTCACTTTTTAAAGTGATCCGTATCTATTTATAGTAATGGTTTATAGTAATTTATAGTAGTAATTATTATAGTAGTAATAATTTATAGTAGTAATAATTAATAATGGTTTATAGTAATTTATAGTATAAATTACTATTTATAGTATATGGTTCTAAGTAAATGTAATTGCTGGTTTCTTCAATTTTTCAATTATCAATTTTAATGTTTTCCTTTTGGTAATTATTGGAAATTAAACATTAATGGATTTTTGTTCACAATATGTGATCGATTATATATTTAGTGAATTTTGTGCCTGTTGTTATTTCTGGTAAATAGTGAACCTTTCTCGGAGGATTTTGTATCGTCACATTGAACAAGATTTCATGCGTGAGGTGTCTGTGCAGCAACTGGAATGGCATTAGCTTGTTCAGAATCCATTGTACTGATGTTGAAATGTGTCCAAGTGTGGTGTTGGAATGATATAGTGTTTACATTCCCATTTCATTTGAGAGATCCTGATGGACTGTGCTCTGCAAATGCTTCATATCATCAATATATACAAACTGCTTACATGGCAAATCAAAACCACTGTGGAGAGATCCTTTCAATACATCAACGTATTGAAAACAAATCTTCATCCCACCAACTCGACATAATCAGAATTCAGTGAAGAAAAAGAAACAAGAAGTAGTATATGAGTATAAATCATCTCAGAGCTGTGATTTTGCTCGATTTGATATTTTTTTGCTCATTTTGTTGCTAAATCTGTGACATGGATTAATGTTCAAATGTTATTCTTTTTATATCACAACGGAATGATAAAAATCAATTCCACCACGTCTTGAAGGCATGACGTATACCCCCAATTGCTCAAGTCGAACAACCCCAATGGTTTCCAACTTATTGTGGGGTCGCCCATGGAAAGTCTTTGACCCAAGTATATTTATTGAACCATCTTCCCAGGCTTCCTGACGTTCGATGGGATGTGGCACAAAATTGGAATTTGTTCAAGTCGCCAGTGATAGCGGAAGACACCATGGGAACTTTAATGTCCACCAGCAAATCATAGCATATGGGGCACCCGGCTTAACGCATTTTTTTTACCCTTTTTTATATGTAAATGCCGTTGTTTGTCCTTCAAATTGCCACATTTTATCCACAATGGTGTAGTATTAGTGAAGGAAGGGGGGGGGGATGACATTACACTCGACCATTGTGGCTAAACACTTTTGAATGCCAATGATGTTGTAAAGAATTGTGAAAAGGTAGGTTACACCTCATGAAATTGGTATTTTATTCTACTTCCTCAAAGTAGAAATGATCATATACTCTACGCACAAACACCTTATTTGGTCACAGTCAATGTGAAAAGCAAACGTTTGATCAAAGGCAAGTGCAATGCTCCCGTAAACATGTATCAGCGTGTCATGAACTTTGAACTTTGGTGGCCATTTTTCAAAATGAAAACAAAATACTAACTTGTTTCTTCCTGACAGAGGTCATGATGAAACGAATCACATACTATAAAACATTACTACGATACGAGGGTCGTTCAAAAGTTGGACAAATGATATAGCCTACTTGTACTGGAGGAATGTTTCTTTGTATTTTTCAATGGACAACAATAGAAACTAGAGCGAAGTTGATTGTGCGCCATCACAAATCCCCACACTTCCCACATAAAGCGAAGTTGAAAGATGGTAAAATGTTCCACCAGGAATCTTCAACTTAATTTTTTCAACATCAAATTTTGAGTTAAAAAAAATCTTCCATTTTCACTTCTGTGACTCTTAGTCCTCACCCCAGGGGGATAAATTGGGGGTCAAATCCAAACAATTGTCAACATATTTCATGCGTCTCCCAATGTTGAATGCATACACAAAGTTTGATTAAAAAAAAGTTTCAAAATGTGCCTGTAATTGCATTTTTATTTTTTTTGGTACTTGAACTTTTGACCCTGTCTCGGGGCCACGGGGAAGGGGCGAGCCAAATTTGATGCTGCTCTTACACCTTCTTTCCATGTGGTGATGAAAACTACCAAGTTTAGTGAATTTCTGCACAACTTTGGAGGAGGAGATAGCGTGACAGACAGACAGAGCAGATTAAATATATCACTATACATTGAGAAATACAAAGGTGGTGTTTGTTGTACTGTTTGTGAGTATCTCATTTGTATAACTTTTTGAACGTGCCTCGTGTGTGCAGCCAAAACCACCTGAAAAAAGGGATGATGTCATACTGTTTGATGGACCGTATTGCAGATTATTAGTGTAGTAGATAGTAGAAAAATCGTGCAAATTATGACACAAGCATCAAATTTGGCATTTCTGTTCTGCAGGGCTTTCTGATCAAATCTGCCTGATTGGCCATTTGAAAATCCAAATTTTTCAAAATTTGGATTTTCAAATGGCCAATCAGGCAGATTTGATTAGAATCCCCTGGAGAACAAATGTGCCAAATTTGATGCTTGTATCATCATTTGCACGATTCCTCTCAAAAATTGCTGTTATCTGCCCCACTATATTTCACTCAGCGTTGTACGTACGCAGGTGAATGCAGGGGGATTTTGAGAATTATTGAAATTGGAACATGACGATGATTATATGATAAAATTCCAGAGACAATCCAATCCTGATATCACCAAATAATCACATAATTAGATACTGATAGCCTGTTCGGAACATGAGAGGTCAAGGTCTGTGTACTCAATGTTTAGTTTACAGATTTCTTCTCGATAGAACCCAATGAGTCAATGGTTTCATTTAAAAATAGTTATCGAAGGTTCCAGAACATACCCCTGTGCAAAGCCGGTAAATTTCTCAAAAGAATATGTTCATAAAGGGCATTTAATATAAATTATACACAAAATGGCAGAAATCTCTACCCCTCCAACTCATCTTCTTGCCCCCCTCTACATCCCAACATCCATTGCCTTTTATTCCTCCTCCTCCCCAATCTCATTTCTTTTTATCATTTCCTTCCTTTTATAAAATTCATTTTTATGGATGCACCTTCCCCAGCACATTTCCATCTGCAATAAAGCATGTGGGGCAGATGGGGAGGGGGTGGGTTTAAGTTCCTCACATACTCTCATGTTGAAGATTTTGGCTTGAGCCATATAAGAAATGTTATCAGGAGGAATACAAGATTTAACATCAGATGGAGGAGAGCAGCAGCCAGAGCACATAAAAATCTATTAAAAAGTTCAACCTGAAATCACAGCCTGAACGTTGAGTAAAAGAAAGAAATTCCAGCAGAAGAGAAAGTGACAAAAACAGATATTTCAAGGATGCAGCATTCCAAGGATGGAAAGGTCGAGCTCGTGAACCAATCCCATTAACAGAGGACATGAGCTCGGAATTATGAGCAACTTAGTTCAGGTGCGTGACTAAATTGGTTTCATTACGGGGATAAAAACCAACAAACATTGCATTTCATGTTTAAATGTGCCCCCGATGGGTAGCCAATTAAGAAGGAGTCCATGTTAAATTCATTTCCAGCAGTTGTACCTTTATCCATGACAGGAAACAACATCAGTTATTTGGAAATAACTACAGTATATCTCATCTGTCACTTTCCTCCAGTCTAGAAATTCTTTGCTATATCATGTGTTACCTTTTTCCCTTCTCCAAGACCAGGTAGCACCTGATCGCGTCGGTCTCGAGTGCAAGATTATCTTCTGTACCTCCTTTGTTGGGGACTATTTAGTATTAAATAAGCAAGACAGTGCCAATCCCTCAAGGATTTCATTAAGTGATGGTGAACAAAGGTGTTTTAACTGCAGTTTCAGTCGTTAACCCTTCATCAGGCACTATTTTTCTCAAACGAAGGGTTAACACCCCAAGCGGCAGCTATTAGTTTCCTGTACTTCGAACGTCGGTTGACACGTCTTTGTCAACCTCCATTTGATTTCTCGGGCATTATCGTTGACAAAGTCCAGTATTGGAGTAGCAGGACATCAATGTTATATCACATTTACTTCTCAAATATCATCCGATGCACATTTTCATCCAGCAGTTTTGTGATGGCGGCCATATTGGCCGTTTGCCAAAAAAAACAATTCAGATCTTACACACGGCTATTGCTCGTGAATGGTGCATACTCAAGAGCTCCCTCTTTTTCAATGATATGCCGGAAGTCCAAAGTAACACGACAAGTTTACGTTATACAATCTACACTGCCTGATATTTGTCCCATAAACATGGCTGTAGGAGAGTGAGGCAGCTGCGGCTAGGTCCAGGTTCAAGATTTAACTTAGCATACGACCCATAACTGTATTAATTACCATAATCATCAATATGTGTGCAATCAAAACACTTGCCATTTTGAGTGCACTTCCACAAATGTCATTTAGTGCATTTCATGCATTCTCTGCTACACGCTTTGCGTTGGCTAGACTGGTCGACGGCTTGGTGATCGGTTTCGCGAACACCTTAATGATGTTCGAGTGAACGACGGTGATATTCACAAGCCAGTTGCTCGACATTTCCACCAGCATGGGCAGTCCACATCATTTGGATGTTTGTGGGATTTCCTTATTTTGGAAAGTAAACAACTCCAGGAAAATCAGGGAAAAGCAGCTTATTCTCAGGAATGGTACTCAAGTACCGAATGATCTGCATGAGTCTTCTCTTCCTGTTAGACCCTCTTACTGCAAGTACAGCTTTTCTTCTTTCATTTAGTTCTCCTCTTTATTTTCCTTCTTAATTGATCACCCCAACGTTAAATATATAAATAAAACTCCCTATTTCTCCTTTTGCCCTTCCAGAACCACATCCCAACCGCATAACAACCCCTCCTCTTCACTCAACCCATCCTCCACCCCTTTGCCATTTCTCCACTCCCGGCACAAATCCTTCACTCATCAAAACCCAATCCATGACATACACCCTACATCGGTTATGCATTATATCATTATCAGTAAGGGAGGTTAAAACCGTTGGTATTACATTGAAGAAGGTCAGGTTCCTGAAAGGCGAGCGACTTTGAGCCTCAGGTGGAAAAGTTCCCCCACTTCTACTGTTCATCGACTATTCTGTGTCACCAATGCAGGTTGCTTGTATTTTTCTGGAACTAGTCTTACTCTCTATTACCATTCAGAAATTTGCTAGCTGAATTCAGGGTCCCCTGTTTTTGTAAATGACTTCTTCTCTTCATCTTTTGGAGATGCAAGCGGGTGCTCCTTCCCAGATGGTTGGAGTACCCTTCTCAGGTTATCGGAGTTCAGGCTGGAGTACATGCACAGGAGTAAGGCTAAAGTAAGTGCTTGTCTGCTGGTCTTGGGTGGCCACATAAGGCCAGTATTAGTATTGGAACCAAAAGTGAAACTGGGGGTTGGACCTTTACGTCGGCCCAATAACTGTTAAATGTAAATTTTGGAGTTTCGGTGACATCCACGTAAACTTCCTCCATTATAGTAAGATTCTGGGATTATTGCTGTTCTTGAGGTACGTGAAAGACTTTTGTACTCACCAGGACAATCCTCCTCAATACGTGTTGAAACTTCTTCCAGATTAATCTTTGGTAAAACTGCAATCTCATTATTCCCTCCAGTGCTTCAAGATTGCTGTTCCCCACCATCGCAGAACTTCCCACATCCTAAACCATGATATTTTCTACTCTCGTTACCCCACCCCCCCAAGTCCACCTCTTTCCAAGTCTCCAGTTTGTCCTTCCTGAGAGTTTCCTTCTGTATGTTCAATCTTTGTCAGCATGTGTGTCCTCCCCTACCCATCTTTCTTCCCCACATCCCTTATTTCTCCAAGTCTCTCTATTTTGTCCCTCATCCCTGATGTTTGTGTGCCCCCCCACAACCCCTCTCTTCTGCTCTTTACCTCTACCCACTAAAGGTGGACAAAAGTTACGTTTTCATCCCTGTGTCTTTTTGTTTATCTGTTTGTGAGCAGGATATCTCAACAAGTTGAGGACAGATTCGGACGAAATTTGGTGGGCAGGTTGGGTGGGTGGCAAAGACGAACTGATAAGTTTTCTGTGAAGATCCGGATCTGGATACTATATTTGAAAGTGATTCTTCACCATTGAGTGATATGGCTAAAGCAGATATATAAGCACGATACTTGGTGGATGAGTTTGTTAAGCGCCAAGAACAAGAGGATAAAATTTGAGTTGAGGTCCGAATTGAGATCCGGCTTTTCAGTAGAATACAAAATGTAAACTAATCAGCCTGGTATGTGCTCTACCAGGTGCCATTCTAGTTTTGTTCTGATCCACTCTATGATCAAGCTCCTCCAGGAGCCATCAACTTTGTCTACCACAAAAAAAAATCAAGCTTTTTCTCTGGTCATTAGAAAATTACCTTTGTGTAGCAAGCCACATTCCCGCGTTGGTCTCCAAAGGCAGTTGAGAACAAAGCATGCTCCACCGCACTCAGTCCCTCCTTGATAAATCTTTTGGATTTTCAAACCTTCCCATAAATTGTTACCATTCAATGGAACACTTGCATTCCCACCTGAGCCTTTGTTGATATGCAATAGGATCTACAGTGCTGGGCATCATCAGCATTTCCTGAGACAAACGCCTTGCCCCACTTCTCAGATTTCCAAAATCTTTCACTATATATCTTTGTCTTTTCAGAATTCAATCCTTTACAATGTGTATCGATCATTGAACAACAATCATGGGAAACAATAATCAACTCGGTGATATCAACAGGGTCATGACAAGACCAAAGCACAAGGCCTGTTGTTTTCACATTACAGGCAGGTCTTTGGTCTGTGTTTTCTTCAGTCTATTCTAAGACATTGCTCCCTCTGCTCGCTCTGTCCCCTGACTCTCAACAGCAAGTCCAGGATGCGTGTGTTCTTCCAGGAATCCCTTCTTGGTGAAGCTTCCAAAATCCAGTCTGACTGCACACCTCAACTCCTTTATTCCCCACTTCTCCCATCTATGAAACCTCCTTCGAGAGTCTGTTCTGACTCTCTTCCCTCCAGGAATCCAACAAGCAGTGCACCAGCATCTGCAATCCCCCAATTCCGACACATGATCTTTATTAACCTCATAAACCCAACTCTCTTACTTGCTGGTATCAATGTTTCCTCCCCTTGTCTCTCTTCCTTTCCAGTTCGTTAATCCCTTGCTAGTTGTGCCCAATTGTTGCCCCGCAACCTCATTGTCAATTCGACTTTGTTCTTACATGAGCTTCTCTATTGTAGAGGTAAAAAAAAGACAGTGACCACACTAACTGGGATGTCTAATCTGAAAAGCCTCTCGGATATTTCTGGAATGGCTGCGTTAAGAATACCCCGACTGTATCGTGAATAATCGAATTTGAAGCAAGATGTCGTTGCAATTGAAAAATGTACTTCCATGGGCACAGATCAAAGAAACCAACGTTGGGCAAGGCACACCTATTTCCACGGCACACAGTTCTGGAAGATATGAATTATGGGTCATGGGAGCAGCTCTCCTTTCAAAAAAAAACGCCACAATAAGACACTGCACTTGTAATGCTACCTTGAGTCTTGAGAGTGAGGAATATGGACCAAAGTACAAAGGTCATGTGTTCGAAAGTATCCAATTTTGCCTCTTAATTGATACGCTCAGATGTTGTGGAACTCTCATGAACTGCTGAACCATGCATCCATCACATCAACAGTACAAACTGCTGAAGGTAATGTTTGAGGGTAGTTTTCACTGGCATGGTTATGGTGCCCTAATGTCATTGCAGGTGGAAATTAGTCACGTGACCACGACACATCATAGAGCCTTCACAGCTCTTTGTAATCTCTGGAACAAATATTTTGGTTTTCATTGATGAATGATTACAAATACCATAAGGTGTTAACATATGTCTTATTGAATGTGGCATTCAGGTAAATGGTGGATCTATCCACTGTCAAGCCCAAATTATTTTGTGGCCAATCAGCGATTTGCATTTCTTTAATTTACCTTACGGACCAATCATAATGGAGAAACTGGTGGGATAGCACAGTCATAATTTCTTCAGCTCAGTCACTTCATCAAAATAAGACTCCAGATGGAATGTGGGTTCAAATCCATCTCCTCCTGACCTGGTTTGTTCATGCATGGTGCAGAAAAATAGAGCACCTTGCGTGATCTAATTTCAGAGGCACCTGGAAACCACAGGATCACCGAACCCTTCACTGAGAGGTGAACCGCTCTTTTGCCTGCAGATACACTTCCTTATCTGTCATTAAAGAGTTCATTTTTCATCAAGAACAACCCCATAAACACAAGAAGTCCAACGTGCTTGAGTTTATTTTCGTTTTTTCCCCTTTCTAAGCGTGCAGGGCTTGCAGTACTTGTGCTACTTACCAGGCACTGAATTTTTTTCAACAAAATGGGGAAATGGAAAGGTTTTTTGTTTTTTTAATACCTTCTCCAAATGTATGAGCAGCATCTCTGATGATCATGTGTATGTCTGCAATTGGATTCATAAATTGCGATACAATTAAAAAAAAATGCGCTCGGAGTTATATTGTTTTGGCCGCTGCGGAAGGCTCGGTTCAAAGCAACATTAAATTTACCAACCCGTTGAGCTATACCACCCAGCATGAAGATTTGGACGGTTGGACCGTGGTTGGTGCGAGAAATGATTTTTAAAAAATTAATTTCATTACTCATTTTATCTTTTGCTTGTGTCGCCTTGCACGCCCTCTACGGCGAGCGCTGCTGCTGCTCCTGATCCTGCAACAATGGAGTGAATGATCGGTGGCACTTGGCCTGTAAAACAAGTGCTAAAACAATAACAAGCACACAATCGATGGAGCCAGAGATTGAAGATTGGAGCAAAGATGGAAGAAATAGATTCCCACGACTCTCCCTCCATCCTTAGCCCCTCCTTTCTCAGCGAATTCCCATCCACCACCAATCGCGCCCAACAATTTATTTTCCACGTGGTTGTTTGGTGAAGCACGAGTGTGCCTTGTGTGTTGTCCTTCTATCTGCAAACGCGACTCTTGCACGCAGCACCCTACAGCCGCATCCCCATGCGTGTGGAATTACAATGTGCCCTGCAAAGTGGGCAAAGGCAAAACCAGGCTTGTTTCCGCACTGCGAAGCGCGCGCGCGCACACACACACACACACACACACACACACACACACACACACACACACACACACACACACACACACACACACACACACACACACACACACACACACACACACACTGGATAAAGATACCCAATTCCAAAAGATACCTGATCCCAACATCCCCCCTCCTTTGCCCCTCTCCTCTGAGCTTTATATGAATACTACAGTGTACATGGGGAAACCTGTGCAAACCTTCTGGTTGCGCTTTGGTTCCATGTATTACCGGAACAGTCACGGCCACACAAAACTTGCTGCCCATGTCATGAGATGTGTGAGAGCGCACTGGCATCACTTGGCCCTTCTACACCCACTACTCTCAGCCAAATACCCGTGCAGTCTTTACTCGACGCCGCACTACAACCCGTCTCTGGTGCACATCCAAATTGGATTCCAGCACACCGGGGAACGGTGGGAGGCATGAAATGCGCGTGATGTGCAATTGCATGGGATATCATGTAGGCCTATAATAAATACATGATCAGTGCGGTGTCATGCTGCGCGATGCACGCGGAACGCCTGCCCACCTGCAAAGGCGCTGGCAGCGTGAAGTCGCCGTTCAGAGCTCGCGGAGGAGCGACCCCCGGTGTATCCTCGGCCGAACCCCGGCAGGCCCGTCTGCAGAAACGCACGACAGCCACGAGCAGGTGCTGGAAAGTAAGGAGCATTGCTCGGACGACTTGACTCCACTTGGACTCGACAAGCTTCACCTCTCCTCGCCGCTTCGGCGAGCGGCGCTCGGTTTGACGCTCGCGGCGCCTTGACGCGCCCTCCCGCTTATAGCCGTGCGTGCTATGACGTCAAAGCACAGCAGCGTGCAGCCGTGCGGCCACGAGATGACACGCCACGCCTCGCACGCGCCCGCCACACTCTCACTACTCTGATCCACGATGAATTAGATGGTCAGAGATGGACAATTTGCCACTCCTGAATGAGCATGATTGAGGTCTCCACGCATGGGTTTCCTACATTGCGGCCCACTGTAAAATGTACGTGCCTTGTACACCGATTACCTGCATCATAAGCACGCACTGTTCGACGCTCGAACCTCTCTGTCGAACATATATATATATATATATATATATATATATATATATATATATATATATATATATATATATATATACTGTATACATATCACGCACACATGCACATCAACATGTTCGAGGATTTTTTTTCGTTGAAATGTTATTTTCTCGTCTCCATCACATCCTTTGCCTGTCAAATGAAGCAAATCTGCCAGATATAAAGTCATTGTTCACCTGTCTTATTGTTTCCTTTGGAAAATTCAATATGACATTTGCGCAGGGCTCTTCATGCACACGAGGAAAACCATGATGTTTCGAAGTAATTAATTAGTAAGGCCCATAATGTATGGTTCAATAAAAAATACTAATTGTAAGCCTCACAGTTACATATTAAGTGAATGGTTGAACTTTTATTGTGATTATTCTGCTGCAAATTGATGGAGAGAGTAATACTTTATGCAGACAGTAAAACTTGATAGACACAATATATAATGATGGAAAAAATAAAACGATACAGATAGTTAAACTTAATGAAGACAGTAAAACTCAAACAATATAAACATGATGGAGACTGTAAAACATCAAAGGACACTCTAAAGTTATGAAGAAAATCATGCTTGATTTAAAAAAAAAAAATTAAACTTCATGAAGAAAATATACCATTGGAGACGGTCGAGTTGATGTTAACAACAAAACTTGATGGAGACACTTAAACATGATGGAGACAGTGAAGCTATGGATAAATAAAATTTGATGTGGACAACAAAACTTGATATTGACAGTAAAGTTGATGTTGACAGCAAAATGATGGAAACAGTTCTCTCTTTCGAGTGCAGCCTGCGGCTGCTGGTTGCATCATTGGTTGGGATGCGGCTATGCCGCTGATGCAGTGTCCCCCTTACCAGTACACTGGTACTCATTTTGCCATCCTCAGAAGGATGACAGGCTGAGTCAAACTCCTGGTGTATATTAATTCAGCAGCCAACGGGGCTTGAACTCAGGACCCTAAGATCCCAAGCCACCACCCTAACCACTAAGCCAACACCAGGCTTACACAGAAACAGTTAAACATGGAGACAAAAAAAAAACTTCAAGGAGTCAGTAAAACTATGGAGACAATAATACTTGATTAAAAAATAAAATATAACTTGATGAAGACAGTTAACCTTGATGTAGACAGGAAAGCCGATGTTGACAATAAAACGCAAATGAGACAATAATACTTGATTATTAAAAAAAAAAAAAAGACTTTATGAAAAAAATAAAAGGAAGGGATGATAAAGTTGATGTCGACAATGAAGCTTGATGGAGTCACTTAAACTTGGTGGAGAGACTTAAAGGTCATGATGGAGACAGTGAAGATATGGATAAATAAAAGTTGATGTCGGCAACAAAAAACTTTATTTTGACAGTAAAGTTGATGTTGACAGCAAAACGACGGAAACAATTAAACATGATGGAGCCAGGAAAGCCGATGTTGACATTAAAATGTAAATGAGACAATAATACTTGAAGATATATATATATATATATATATATATATATATATATATATATATATATATATATATATATATATACATATATACACTTAATGAAGAAAATAAAATGCAGGGGATGGTAAAGTTGATGGAGACAGTGAAGCTATGGATAAATAAAACTTGATGTAGACAACAAAACTTTACTTTGACAGTAAAGTTGATGTTAACAGCAAAACGATGGAAACAGTTAAACATGATGGAGACAGGAAAGCCGATGTTGACATTAAAATGTAAATGAGACAATAATACTTGAGTTACAAAAAAAATACTTGATAAAGAAAATAAAATGAAGGATACGTTAAAATTGATGTAGACAATAATACTTGATGTGGACACTTAAACTTGATGGAGACAGTCTAACTTAAAGGAGACAATGAAGATATGGAGACAATAATACTTGAAAAAAAAAAATTAAAACTTGATGAAGAAAATAAAATGAAGTGGACAGTAAAGTTGATGGAGACACTTATACATGATGTAGACTCTTCTACATCATGATGGATACACTTATAACATGATGGAGACAGTAAAACTTAAAGGAGACAGTAAAGATATGGAAAAATAATACCTGATAAGAAAATAATACTTGATGGAGACCACAAGTCACTGAGATTTCTTGTTGCGTACTCCAGCAAAAAGAAAATGCAAACATATTATATCTGCTACACTGGCACACTCACGAGGTAATAAAGTTTGATTATGAAAAGTAATTTATTTTTCTCGTTATTAAGATCGTCGGTGAACTTGAACAAGAGATGGAATCGCCTCTCATATTCACATTCGATGCCTGATCTGAACGTTTCCATGGCAGGTGCTCGGGCAACCCGCGGAGAGCATCTTCTCTTTAACTGCCCCTCGAATCGGATCCGAATAGTTTATCACTCAAGCCAAACTATGTTATATACACTCAAGGTATTTGATTGTGAAACGGGTTCTTATCGAACTGCATGGTTTCGTGTTCACATGATATGTGGTGCGGTTGCGTGGGAGATGCGATAAAACGAATCCGCTTGAGCGCACCACCAGACGAGACGACATCGGCTTTGAAAGGCCCCGTTATAATTATACGACATGCTGTAACTCAGGTTAATTTTCAATCGAATACCCTTTATATTCCGATCAGCTGTTAATTATGATTTCTATTTTAATACAAATTCTTGGCTCGTGGAAGATGAATACTTTGAGGGGTCGCACGCCTGCATGCTTGCTCAAAGCGGGGTCTGCTGTACTGCTATACGAACACCCACAGTCCTTTTATTGACGATCAACCGCGATCGGGAACGGGATGGAAAGGACTGTGGACCAGCATGAGCGGGATTGTGTACGAGTGTGTGGCGTTCGGGTAGAGTGGTGTGCGCACTCACCGATTGTCACATCGACACTTGTGTTGCTGATGTTGCTCACTACGGCACAGGAAGGAGTGACCGCACGTCTGGCCCATCCCTTTAATCGAAGCAAAGATAAAGCTTGCAGAGTTTTCCGGCAGAGCTGCAGCGACGTCTTCGTGGGAAAAGGCAAGCAGGAGATGGAGAAAGGGAATAAAATGTGGGTAAGGAGTGGGTGGCGAGGCCCGTGGGTAGCAGAGGAGTGGCAGGCGAAGAGCGGTTGCTGCTGTGGGGGGCGTGACGGCTCCCTGGAGCGCAGAAGCCCTGCGGGCGGTCAAGCGCTTGGACCATTAAGAGAGAGTGTAGGAGTGAAAACCATGATCTAGACCACCTTCCCCAACCATGCATCCCCGTGCGGTGTCCATAAACGGGTGATACCCTCAAAGGTGTCTACTCAAACAGGTCGGCACGGACAGCTGGCTAAGTAGTGCACGGAACATAAATAAGAGACGCTGTATAGGTTTCACCAATGATGGCGGCAAAACTGAAAACCGAGCGATGGATGTCCGCCCGAGTCCGATCTTGTTCTTTGATCGGCACAAGTGGAGACAACGATGCTCTACCGTGCAGCGACACCAGCAGGCGAGTGCTCACAGCACCCTGGACAGAGGCATCATGGACGCTCAAACAACTTTATGTGGAGCAACAACATTGGTAGGAACCGACAATCAAACGAAGAAAATATAGGTGGTGGGATAAGAAAAAGGACTGAGCCACCATAGAGAGGGTTCAATGTCGACTGTAGAGCGATCATATACTGATTTGGGGCAGGACTTCATATATTAAAGAGAAGGCGATAATGAGGTTAGAGATGTTTAAGATAGGGAACAGTACCATACTATATATATATATATATATATATATATATATATATATATATATATATATATATATATATATATATATATATATATATATAAACACAAGAAAAACCTTTTATAAAAATGCAAAAACATAGAGGGATGAAATCTCCAAAAAAAAAACAACCAAATGAAAAATCATTCCTTACGTGACACTTTGCATAACGGGCGGCACTCTGTAGTGATCTTAAGGGGTCTAGTATTCTAAAGGGTTGATGGGGTCTTAGCAGTAAAAGGGGGTTTATAGGGTTTTACAGAGCCATAACGGGTTTAACGGGTGTAAAGAGTCTGAGTGGTCTTACCCAATCCGACCATTCATCCTCATCACACATCCAACCTGTCCACGAAGTTTTATCCGAATCCATCCAGAATACAACTTTTTTTCCCGAATCCTTCCACAACTACCAGATCTGGATTCGGATCTTAACCAAAATGGAATCAATTAGTCATTGTCACACACCCAACATTTCCACCAAGTTTCATTCAAATCCGTTGAGAACTTTTTGAGATATCATATAATATCGTTTTTAGCCCCATTTCAATGGTGAAGAATTGGTTAAAAATTTAATAATTCTCGTGTTCGGATCCAGATTCAGATCTTCACCAAAATTGAATCAATTCTTCCTAGTGGAACTCCCAACTTATCCACCAAGTTGCATGTGAATCCATTAATAATCTTTTGAGATATCATGCTATATATATATATATATATATATATATATACATACATATATATATATATATATATATACATATATATATATATATATACATACATACATACATATATATATATATATATATATATATATATATATATATATATATATATATATATATATATATACATACATACATACATACATACATGTGTATATATATATACATATACACATACATACATATATATACAGCCTGGTGTTGGCGCAGTGGTTCGGGCAGCGGCTTGGGATCCAAAAGGTCCTGAGTTCAAGCCCCGTTGGGCCACTGAATTAATACACCAGGGGGTTGACTCAGCCTGTCATCCTTCCGAGGTCGGCGAAATGAGTACCAGTATACTGGGCCGGTGTATACCCCAGTTAAAATAGGTGTACCATATCCCTGTGTCGTAAGAGGCGACCAGGGTTGCGTCAGGAAGGGCATCAGGTGTAAAACATGTGCCAAATCACTATGCGGATCACACGGATGATCCGCTGTGGCGACCCCTAATGGGAGCAGCCGAAAGAAGAAGAAGAAGATATATATATATATATATATATATATATATATATATATATATATATATATATATATATATATATATATATATATATATATATATATATATATATATATAATCTTTGGCCCTATTTCTCAATGGTGAAGAATCATTTTTAAAATTCTCAGATCCGGATCGGGATTCAGATCTTCACCAAAATTAAGCGATGCTCTCCTTGGTCAGTCACCGACACACAAGGAATTTCAGAACGATTGCTTGAACACTGTGGCCAAAAATCGTGTGACAAACGAAAAGACAATAAAAATACACCCGTGCGGGAGTGACGGTCATCTCTGCGAGAAAATATATAGCCTCCTGAAGGTAGGGCAGTTTTTGCAAACTTTGAAGTCACGTGACCTGAAAACGAAAGCGAAATTCGAAAATCCATCCTGACCAAATTTAGATATTGTCCCATAGATTCATATGCCACAATCAATTTCAAGATTGCTTGAGAAATGTAGGAGGAGATAGAATTTGAAAATTCAAATTTTCAAAAATAATTTGAAAATTCAAAAATTCAAAATTCAAACAGGGTATGGGTGTATGCCTGCATGCTTGGTTATGCGGGTGCCATGGTGGCAAAGTTTCATCCCGTATCTTGGAGGTTTTATTTTTAACCTCAGCAGCATATGAGCGATCACATTTTCCTTTGTCCCTGTGGCTATTTCTAAAGCAATTGGTTATTTTATATGACTGGGTGCAGTGCTTTGCAAAGGTTAAATGGTTTAACTTTGTGAGTTTCAAGCAAAATACATTTGATAACACCCAATTTCCAAGCCGTTCCACGTATTAATGTGTTTTCTCAATGAGAGCCAATTTTTTCCCACCTGTCACACAACGATTTTTTACACCTGTCACACGGTGTGTGTGTGTGTGTGTGTGTGTGTGTGTGTGTGTGTGTGTGGTTCATAAAGCATAACATATTCTCTGCTAACTCCCCTACCCCCACTACCTTCACCCCTTTGTTTCTTTGACCCATCCTCACTCCACCTGCTACTAATACAGTGCACCATTGTTGTGGAACTCTTATTATTCGCAAAAACTCATGATACTCAAGTACACTCAAGGAAAAGTACAATTCAATCAGAGAATATTTATTACACGTGATATCACAGAGCAAAGGACATTAATGTAAATACATACAATGGTCTCCGCGAAATTGGAGTTCTAAGAATCATCAATATCATCAATCATCATCATCAATATAATCATCAATAAAAAGGAAAGGTGGGGGAAGGTGTAAGGGGGCCAAGGAGAAAAACAGAGAACAAGAGGAGGAGGGGAGCCGGGTCAGCATGATCCACATCTGACCTTGTCTGGGCCAGTTTAAAACAATATGCATGTGAGAGAGAGACATTCTTATCATCTTGGTTAAAACAACAAACAAATTACAAGCAAGGCATAGGCAGCACAAAGCTGGTCAGATTCAGGCTGTCACCATCACATAGATCTTTAGAAAGGCCTGTCTGGCTTATCAGGTACATTAATTGGAAATCTAGAGCAGAGAGAGTAAAGAGAGAGGAAGAGGGTGGGAACAGACAGGGAGGAACAGCAGAACAGCAGTGGGTGCATAGAAAGGCTAAGAGAGAATTGGCATCAGGCCTTTAGCTCCAATAAGTGAGAGAATATACAAGTTCCAATAAAATACGTTTGATCATAGGTTCCAATAAATGGGTTACATTAAAATGAACACATTAGTAATTGAAAACAGGTGTAACAGTAATTAATAGTAATTGACAGGTGTAATATATTCATATAACTACAATTCTTATACATCGAGTCCATTGATGGACACATTTGAGCAGATTGATTGCAGAATTACCATAAAAAACGAAGTCTGCTTCAATACCATCCTTCCACATCCCTCTCTCTCTCTCTCTCTCTCTCCTCTCTCTCCTCTCTCCTCTCTCCTCTCTCTCCCTCTCCTCTCTCTCTCTCTTCTCTCCTCTCTCTCTTCTCTCCTCTCTCTCTTCTCTCCTCTCTCTCCTCTCTCCTCTCTCCTCTCTCCTCTCTCCTCTCTCTCTCCTCTCTCTCTCCTCTCTCTCTCCTCTCTGTCTGGACAGTGGTTATCTCCGCACATATCCGAACGGTGGTTATCTCAGTATGTATTTGGATGGTGGTTATGTCTGGACAGTGGTCATCTCCATTCATGTCTGGATGGTGGTTATTTCTGGACGTGTCCAGACGGTGGTTATGTCTGGATGGACCCTCCCCTCCCACTGCCTTTCCTTCCCCACCCCTCCTCACTCCCACCTCCTTCCTCACTCCCCCACCCCTCCTCCCTCCCCCTCCTTCCTCGCTCCGCCACCCCACCTCGATCTCCCTCCTCGCCCTCCCTGCTCCCCCACTCCTCCCTCCTTGGTCTCCCTCCCTCCTCCCTACCCTCCATCCTCTCTCCTTACTCCTCCACCCCCTTCAAATTCCTGTCAGTAAAGTGATGGGTTGTATTTGAAAGTGTTAAATATTTCTTATATCTGCATATATATTTCAGAAAGCATGATGACAGGTGCAGAAAATTTTCTGCAAGAAAAATCCAAATTCTGACCTATTTTCTCAATTATTTTGGAAAATGGACCAGTATTTACAAAAGTTAAACTGGCATGAGCCAAATTTTAGACTGAACATATCTTGTTAAGGGTTGTATATGCTTCAGATCAGCCATTGTAAAGTTGTATTCAATTTTCAGAAATATGATCAGGTGAGGCAGCCATTTTCTAAGATAGCCGCCAAAAAGGTGTTTCGCTACTCTTTCGAGATGTCCTTTGCATTTTATTTATTTACTACAGACATCAACCTAATTGGAAAATACAGTGGCTTTTAGTTCCCCTTTCTGGTAGTCAACTCCAAAATATTGATGGCTGGCTCATGGAATAGTGGAGCAAAAAAGGATATACAGTTCAGTGTATTTCAAAAAGTTGTGGATGGGTTATGACAAATCTTATTCGAGGAGTTGGGTTGGTGACAAGAACAAGTTGATTAGATTTTGAGTAAGGTCCGGATGCAGATCTAGTCTATCAGTGGAATATCAAAACATAAACTCTTCAGCCTGGTGGAGGTATGTGCTCGACCGAGAAACCAGAAACATTACTCACCTCTACTCATTTTTTTCCCACCTGTGGAACCAACATCCACATTCTCTTCAATGGCATTCCTCCCTCCAGGTCTTCACAGCTTGTTTGATCACCACCATCTTGGATCATACCCTGTCCAAAACCATGATATTTTCTACCCCCATTAACCCTCCCCAAAGCTCACCTCTTTCCAACGTTCCTGTTTTTCCTTCCTGAGAGTTTGCTTCTGTATCCATCATATCCACCCCGTGCATCCTCCCCTACCCCTCCTTCAACCCCACATCCCTTATTTGTCCAAGTCTCTCTCTCTATTTTGTCCCTCAAGCCTGCATTGTTGGTGTTCCTCACCTCTCTTTCTCATGCTCCTTTTGTTCTGTTGTGTCCTGATATATTCTGCATTCGAGCTCTTCCATGAGCCGTGACTTTGTAATCAAAAAAGTCTCATGAAAGAAAACTGGACACTTGGAAAGAGGTGGGCTTGGGGAGTGTTAATGGGGGGAGAAACGATCATGTTTTTGGATGGGGGCTGATCTGAGATGGTGGTGAACAGCTGTTTTGAAGACCGTGTCATGCTCGAGCAGCTCCTGATCCAGAGATATGTTGAGTAGCTTTGTCAGGATCAGGACGTACTTTATGGTAGAGACAACCAGGTTGTTTTGAGCAATACAGTTAAAATTGCTCGAAGTATCAGGCATTTGAACCTCGACGATGTCAGTCAGTTTCTTCTTGTTCAATCAAGCTCCATAGGTTCACCAGGTCACCCGGGCCCTCCCAGGTGATGGTGGGACGAGGGTAAGCTATGACATCAAAAATCAATTTCACTTTAGTTTTAAACTTTCTTCACTTCAGTCTCATTCCAGACACTTCAGGATTTGGCATGGATGGCAATATTAAGGTAAATGTGAGACATGTATTTACAGCCTACATTATGCAAAGATGTGCAGATGTAATGGCTCGTGTTATACAGGTTCACCTCGAACAGGGCAAGTCGAGAATCCTGTCTGACTTTCTTGTCTGCCTTGTACCATTGGTATTTAGGGATATGTGTGGAGGTCGAGGAACACCAGACTGTCATGTTCTCTCCTTTGATGATCAGAGGAGGTCTAGTCGGTTCCAGACCGACCTCTTATATACAGTACATGTTACATGTAGTGGTATGCTAGTGAACACGCTACGGTGGTCAGGCCAATCCTTGGATTCGGCCTGGTATGAGTAGTCCCCATATTGGTTCCATCTCGCATCTTTAATGTCAAACTCTCAACTTGGCTCCTATCCTGGCCATGACCCCAACCTAGATATGATCCTCCTGCTAACTCTGTAATTCATGGATGCTTTGAACCTCAAGCAAGAGTTCACACAATCTCACTGAACAACCCCCCAAACACCTGACACTGAGCTTCTGTTGCTATGTTTTATGCCATTGACACCTGTTGGGACTTCCAGTTCTGGGTTGCTGCATGTGTATTGCTGATTCGTGAGTTCCTCTCTCTCGGTCAACAAAGCTAAGTTTCCCTGATCAGATGCATTGTGTTTTACTGCTTTATTTTCATTTCTGTGTTTCTGGTCATGTTTACGTCAAAATATTTCTGTACCAAACCGTACCTTGTTGCAATGAATTGTCGAATTTGTGTCCCTGGTAAAGTCGAGCCCACTCATGTTAGGTTGGGCTAATCGGGCTGTTGCTTCTGCCTCTGTTTTTGACTGCACTTGCTTTGTTTTCACTCCTTTTTCTCCCAGATATTGTGACTTTGGATAGCTCAGCTTAATCCTTTCTCCTCCTCACTCTCAAAAAAAATCAGAAGAAAAAGAATGAGGAGAAGGAGGAGAAGGGGGAGAAGAAGGAAAAGAAGGAGAACGAAGAACTGCGGTGCAGTTACTCCTTAAATTCCCTATCCCATTTCTTTTTCAATACTGTATCCTCAAACTGAATCTGTACTGAATAAAACATTTCTTCCTTTTAAAGCTCTTAATAACATAAAAATTAGAAAGGCACTCAGTAGAGAACATACCTCCACCAGGCTGAAAAGTTTACATTCTGTATTCCACTGTTAGGCCGGATCTGTATTCCTACCTTAACCAATATATATATATATATATATATATATATATATATATATATATATATATATATATATATATATATATATATATATATATATATATATATATATATATATAGTTGGCTTGTTCTAGTAACACACCCAAACTCTCCACTAAATTTCATCCAGATATATCCATATCCTCTTGAGATATTGTGAAATATATCATTTTGGCACCATCTCCCAATGGTGAAGGATCACTTGAAAAATTCTAATAGTCGGATTCGGATCCGGATCTTCACCAAAACCTAATCCGTTCGCCCTTGTCACAACCCAACCTGTCCACCAAATTTCATCCAGATCCATCCACAACTTTTTGAGATATCCTGCACATAAACAGACAAAGAAACAAACACACCAATAAACAGACAGAGAGTGGTGAAAACATAACCTCCTTCACCTTCTGTGGCAGAGGTAACAAATAGACAGAAAGGGGTGAAAACAACTTCCTTCACCTTCGGTCGCATAGGTAATCAGTTCTTTCTGTAGGTTTCCCCTGCTGAGTAGTGCATTTCACAGCAAAGACTCAACCATGAGTACTAAGGAGCTTCCAAAAGACCTCTGGGATAAAGTTGTGGAAAGGCACAGATCAGGTGATGGGTTTAACAATATTTCAAACGCCTTGGATATCCCCTGGAGCACAGTCAAGACAATCATGAAAAAGTAGAAGGGGTATGGTACCACTAAGACCCTACTTAGTTCAGGCCATCCTTCCAAACTGGATGACCAGGCAAGGAGGAGACTGATCAGAGAGGCCACCAAGAGGCCAATGGCAACTTTGAAAGAGATGCATGTCTTTATGCCAAAGACCGGTCACTGTGTGCATGTGATAGCAATATCCCAAGCACTCCACAAGTCAGGTCTGTATGGTAGGGTTGCAAGAAGGAAGTCATTACTCAAAAAAGCCTACCTTGAGTCTCGTTTGAGGCCATATCTGAAGCCGTGTGGCAAAAAGTTTTGTGGTCTGACGAAACCAATATGGAACTTTTTGGTCGAAATGCAAAACGTTATGTTTTGGCACAAACCCAACACAGCACATCACCTGAAGAACACCATCCCCACTGTGAAGCATGGTGGTGACAGCATCATGTTATGGGGATGTTTCTCATCAGCAGGGACTGGGGCACTTGTCAGGATAGAAGGGAAAATGGATGGAGCAAAATACAGAAAACTCCGAGAGGAAAACCTGCTGCCCTCTGCAAGAAAGCTGAAATTGGGACGGAAGTTCACCTTTCAGCGTGATAATGACCCGAAGCACACAGCCAAAGCTACACTGGAGTGGCTAAGGAACATAAAGATAAATGTTCTTGTGTGGAAGAGCAGCAATAACAAGAGAAGGAAGAAGAGCAGCAATAACAAGAAGAGGAAGAAGAGCAGCAAATGTGAAAGAACAGGTTTAATTTTTCTTGAAAAAAACAACGTTGACTACAACACATGAACAAGTGAGCACAGTATATGCCCGAAAAAGTCTCTGTGACACACACACACACATGCGTGTGCACGCACGCGCGCACACACACAATTATATATTCAAACACGTCAATTTATGAAGAACAAGAAGGTATATACAGAATTGTGCTACTAGATGGAAAACAGCATCCTGGTTGCCATGGCAACCACTTTAGATGACGAACGTATGTGGTGACACACCGTCTCCACAGTCTGTACCAATGTACCAAATATGAAACGTGAAAGTTAAAAACTTTGGGAGTTAGAGTGCGGACAGGTACGGACGGACGGACGGTATCACATAATACGCCCCGATATATATATATATATATATATATATATATATATATATATATATATATATATATATATATATATATATATATATATATACATACATATATACATATATACATATATATATATATATATATATATATATATATATATATATATATATATATATATCGTATAAAAACGATTGGCCAATCAAAAACAATGTGATCTACAAAAATGGCATTCATCGCGAAGTTTTTACTTTGTTCGTGTAAGCAGTGTGGAGTTCGCAACATGGAGAAAATTTCATCATTTTCCTTGAGCTCTCGGATATAATTTAGACAGAACAGCTCTTGGATGGAATCAGTGCCTGGTGTGACGTTTCAGCTTGAGTGACGGATTTGAATGACGTTACAGTGTGGATACCATCGTGAGTGCTACCAGTGCTCCACTGGCATCAGGAAGTTGGATTTCGCTGAGAAAGTGCACGCAACTCAACCGCCATCTACTAGTCGGGAAGAAGATACTGTATGTCTTGCCTTGCCCCTATAATTCATGTACAAATTACAATGTTAAATAGCATGTCGGACAATTAAAACCAATCTTTATTGGCTCAAATTAGCATAAGATTTGATCACATCTAGCAATAATCAGATCATTCATGTCATGGGCAAATTGTTTGTGTCATGTGACGTGATCATGTGTCATGATACAATGCGAGTCTACACATGAAAAGTACGAGTATGAATGTGACTGTGTGACAGCTGGATTAAATGGAACATAAATATTGTGACGATCACTTACAAGGGACTCCCTACATGACACGTGGGGATGTAACTCACACGAACAGTGCAGGTCTTCACATGGGTATCTTGCATTTAATTCACCAGGTTCCAAAACGTTATTGGAATGTACCTTTCGACCCTTTAGTCTGCTGAGACACCTTCAACCATTGCCCTTTAAGACCCCAAATACCCTTAAGACCGAAAAGATTGTGAGGACTCAAAAGATTCAGATGACCCAAAAGTCCCCAAAGAACATTAAGACCCCTTTTACCCTGAAGACCCTTTCAACACTTTAGACCTTTTATACCCTTTTGACCCCAAGAACATTTCGACCATTTCACCCCTTTAGACCCTTAACACCATTTAGACAGATTAGACAGCTCAGACCCTTGACCATTTAGAGCTTTAAACCACTTGGACCTTTCTATATTACAAACTAGCAAATACCACCCATCGCTTTACTGACAGGAATACTGAGAGGGGGGAGAAAAAGAGTGGGGAGTGTGGAGGAGAGTGAGGAGGTGGAGGCGGGAAAGAGAGAGACAGGGTATGGGGTCTGGACATGTCCGGAGATAATACCACCTGGACACGTCTGGAGACAAACCCAGCCTGGACACGTTCGAGACAAACACCACCTGGGCATAACCAACGTCCAGACACATATTGACATAACCATCATCCAGACAGAACCACCGTCGGGATACATCGAGAGAAAGGGAGAGAGATAGAGAGGAGAGAGAGAGAGGGAGAGAGAAAAGCGATAGGGGTCGGGGAGTTAGCAGAGAGAATGTTATGCTTCATGAACAACACACATATTCGTGCTTGGCCAATTTTTTTTTAGGAATCAGCGGATTGGAGTCAGCTTGATTATCGACTATAGTATGTACTGTGTAAAACCCAAAAACCTTGAGGAGCTTTCACCAAAAAAGAACCATTGCATTTATATGGACATTTCAAGAAGATGTGCAAAAACATTAATTTTTATATACAGCTGCTTGCGATGGGTGGAAAACAAATTTCGCTCAGTAATTTAGAAAACACGTTAATACCACAAATGGCTTGGAAATCAGGTGTTGTCAAATATATGTTGCTTTGAAACTCATAAAGAGAAACAACCTTTGTGAAGCACACCCAATATTAAACCATCCATCCATTAGGACCATACTCTGTGCAGAGCGTTGGTGCTGCCTGAGCAGTCTCCTTGGCTATTGGGCACAATCCTGGACGGGTTGCCACTCGACACAGGATAGCAGCATGCTGGCACTCATTTTGCTGACCTCAGAAGTATGACAGGCTGAGTTAACCCCACCTGGTATTAATTCAACAGCTGAGCAGGATTTGAACTCGGGATGCTGGGGTCCCAAGCCTGCTGCCCTAACCATTAAACCAACACCAGGCAGATATTGAACCAATTGCTTTAGAAACAGTCACGATGCCAAAGGTAAACCTGATAAAACCTCCATAAGATACGGGATGAAACTTGCCACCACAGCACCCTCAACAGGCTTGGCATGCCCTCACACCCACAGAGTCACTACAGATCCAAATTTACCCATATGTACAAGTCCGTGTGTGCTGCATACATACCTCTGCTTTGTAGTAATTGTCGACTGTACATCCCGATCAGGAGATGAACTGTACCACTATCGACTGTGGGGTGCTCGGCAAGTGGCTTAAGCACACAAACGAGCACTCCAATGGAACACCTGGTTTGGCAAGAGATTACCAATTCTCATTGACAAACCCATGTACCCGGAAACGCCAAAGCAATGTCTGAATTGGACAAATGGACACATTTTAGTGTTGAAACTGCAGCTAAGTTCAATTTTGGAGCTTAAATTTTGTAATTCGGCTTAGTTTAAGAGATTCTCAAGGTTATCGGAGCCCATGTGCTCATGTGGAAATGAAATAAATCCAAGAACACTGGCGTCTCCGGGTGTCTCGGGCGATTCATAGCTCTGATGCACAGGCATTCGATAATATTAGTGAGGAAAGTGACAAAAAAAAAACTTTATCAATAACAAATAATTGCAGCCTGTTCCAAGTCAAGGCATGGTTGAGCAGGCCAAAAAACAAAGGGTAAAAAAATTGATTTCTAACAGCGCTGCACTTGCTTTGTTTGACGCCTACTCTGACCACCATTGTTACCACAGACGCGTCTGATTATGGACATGGAGCAGCGCTGACTGAACTTCATGAGGACTCGACAGAGGAAACAGTGGCATTTGCCTCACGAACGTTTACAGAATGCGAAGGCATGTACTCTACAGAAGAGAAGGAAGCACTTGCCCACACCTGGGCAACTGAGAAATGGCGTACATACCTGTGGGGTCGGAAATTTATTCTGCGTACAGACGACAGTCCACTGACCACACCACTGTCTTCGAAAGGTCGAGCTGGAATGAGAATTGCACGTTGGTCTGCATGCTTAGTGTCATTTAACTACTAAATTGTGTACAAACCTGGCCATCAAAATGTGACTGTTGACTATTTATCTCGGTTACCACTCCCCATGACAGAGCCTTACCATGAACCGGATGTAGAAAGGTTTTCTTACCTCAACAAAACCTTCACAACGACAACTACACCGCCTAGAACAGGATCTCATCTAAAAAAAATAATATTACCTCAACATTACCTTCACAACAACTACACCGCCTAGAACAGGATCTCATCTTACCTCAACATTACGTTCACAACAAAAACTACACTGCCGAGAACAGGATCTCATCTAAAAAAAATAATATTACCTCAACATTACCTTCACAACAACTACACTGCGGAGAACAGGATCTCATCTGAAAAAAGAAATATTACCTCAACATTACCATTACAACAACAACTACACTACCGAGAACAGGATCTCATCTGAAAAAAAAAAGTCCTCAACATTACCTTCACAACGACAAATACACCGCCTAGAACAGGATCTCATCTAAAAAAATTAACATTACCTCAACATTACCTTCACAACAACTACACTGACTAGAACAGGATCTCATCTAAAAAAAGAAACATTACCTCAACATTATACCTCCACATTACCTTCACAACGACAACTACACCGCCTAGAACAGGATCTCATCTAAAAAAATTAATATTACCTCAACATTACCTTCACAACAACTACACTGCGGAGAACAGGATCTCATCTGAAAAAAGAAATATTACCTCAACATTACCATTACAACAACTACACCGCCGAGAACAGGATCTCATCTGAAAAAAAAAAGTCCTCAACATTACCTTCACAACGACAACTACACCACCTAGAACAGGATCTCATCTAACAAAATTAACATTACCTCAACATTACCTTCACAACAACTACACTGACTAGAACAGGATCTCATCTAAAAAAAGAAACATTACCTCAACATTATACCTCCACATTACCTTCACAACGACAACTACACCGCCTAGAACAGGATCTCATCTAAAAAAAATTAATATTACCTCAACATTACCTTCACAACAACTACACCGCCTAGAACAGGATCTCATCTTACCTCAACATTACCTTCACAACAACTACACTGCCGAGAACAGGATCTCATCTGAAAAAAAAAAGTCCTCAACATTACCTTTACAACAACATCTACACTGCCTAGAACAGGATCTCATTTAAAAAAATTAATATTACCTCAACATTACCTTCACAACAACTACACCGCCTAGAACAGGATCTCATCTTACCTCAACGTTACCTTCACAACAAAAACTGCATCGCCTAGAACAGGATCTCATCTGAAAAAAAAAAGTCCTCAACATTACCTTCACAACAACAATTACACCGCCTCGAACAGGATCTCATCCAAAAAAATTAATCTTACCTCAACATTATACCTCAAAATTGTGATGAATTAAAGGATGTGACGCACGATCACATGTCGCGCAGTCAGATAAAACCGTGATGCCGCGTGGTCGGTGGGATTGTCCCTGGGGCATTGTCATTTACTGCGGTGGTTCACTTGGTGCTCGTTGAATGGAGGGAAATTGAGAGTATACCAGACTCCATGCTTATGCTGGCTAATTGCTGATTTATTTTGCGGTGATCGACTGCACGTGTATTCCTTACTGCACATGTATTCCTCACTGCACATGTATTCCTTTATGTGTCTGTAGAATCGGCTTCAATCAAGTGAAATAAAGCCTTACACTCCGAAGGTTTTTCCTTGGCATTCACTTCAATTTATTTCACTTGATTCGTTCGGCTGCCTCAACCGACTATGGACAAGATCTACAAGCCGGAGAGGTTCGATGCGGACCCGAACGCCACCGACTCGGAAATGAAGTGGTCGCATTGGTTACATTCCTTCTCACACTATCTGACCATCATTGAAGAGGGAGCCGACAAACTGGCCGCACTTGTAAACCATGTCTCGCCCAGCGTATTCAGGCTCTTCTCGGAGTGTGACACCTACGACGCAGCGATCGACGTGCTGCAGGTGCTCTACGTGAAGCACAAGAACAAGGTATACATACGACATCTTCTCAACACACGCAGGCAAGCAGCCGGGGAGACAATCGATCAGTTCCTGCAAGCTCTGAGGCAGTTGGGCAAAGACTTCAGTTTCCGGGCTGTAACCGCCGAGGAACATCGAGATGAAGCGATCCGAGAGGCGTTCATCCAGGGGCTCTGGTCAGCCCCCAATTGGCAACGCTTACTGGAAAAAGCACAACCCACTCTTGAAATGGTAGCTGACCAGGCCCGAGTTATGGATACGGCTCAGCAGCAATCGGAGTCATATGGGACACCAGTGTTGCTAATGAACGCTGCTACGGCGGAAACTCAAAGAACCCCCCGGGACACCTCCGACACTGAGGATGGAGATAAACCCGAGGAATCGGATACCCAGACCTCGTCAAACTCCTCAGCATCTACTTCGGTTGGTAAATGTTTATTTTGTGGGTATAAAAGACACCCCCGTAACAAATACCCCGCCAGGGATGCCACATGCATGAGCTGTGACAAGAAAGGGCATTATGCCAGGGTATGCAAATCTACCCTGAGAAGAAATAAACCCACTTCTGCGGCTCTCTACTCACAAAAGAAAGTAACAGCAGATTCACCGGGGAATCTATCCAAAGTTATCATCAACGTACGAATTAACGGGCATATGGCTGAGGCTCTGATTGATACCGGTAGCTCTGAAAGTTTCGTCAACAGCTCACTAGCGAAGGGCAGGAAATGGAAGATCCACCCGACAGACAATACCGTATGCATGGCCGCCACATCACTACAGTCCCGCGTACGAGGGTACTGCAATGTTGAGTTGGACGTAAAAGGCTACACGCATCGGGATGGAAGGGTACTGATGCTTCATGATTTATGCGCAGATGTAATTCTAGGTCATAATGTCCTCAAGCAGCACACGAGCATCGAAATACCCTTTGGAGGAAGCAAACCTCGTCTAATTCTAAATGCTCTGACCACCGCAGAGGTATCGTCCCCCCTGCTGTTTGCTAACTTGTCGCCGGACTGTAAACCGATAGCGATCAAATCGCGATGATACACCGCCGCCGATATGAACTTCATCACTTCTGAGACCAAGCGATTACTGGAAGAAGGTATTGTTACGTTTGAGGGGGGGTATGCATTCAAAGGGTAATTAGGATGTTTAATTAGGTATGCCATGCTGTTTGAGTTTACCAGGATCTTGATGTAATAAGTAGCAATTCAGTGGTGATAAGTTGTCTAGTAAATGTCCATTTCTTCAAGGGGGAAATGATAATTGTCACGTAATTAGATAGGGACACGGGATAGGGTAAGTGTGTCTGCGTAAACCCCTTTTAGTAGTCCTTGGAGGTTTGCCGTGACGTCACAGGACAGTGCTGCGGATGGCTCTGCCCCGTGATCACGATTGGGGGAAGGCGACGGCGCAGGGCCAATAAAACGGCTCGATTGGAAGTGACGAGGACGGGAGGATAAAAAGGTTCTGTTCGGAGTCGAAAAGGAAGAGGAAGAATATCGGGACAGAAAAACCGTTCTGGTGGAGGCTGTTGTGCTGGGAGCGTGCTTTTTTTGGGGCTGTTTTCAATCCTGGTTTCATCGTGTCTTGTAGCCTTGCTGAGCCTCGTGCCTCACCTCGGTTGGCTCTGGGGTTCTGCTGGCTCGGAGTATGGGGTCGAATGGCGGGCGGACCTGCCTCCCTCTCCTGCTCTCAATTTGGCGCCAGAACTGGTTCCCTGGCGGCTGTGAGCGGACTTGGGCCAAGACCAGGAGGGCGACAGCACCACGGTTTCTCCTGCCCCTCTGACGAGAGCAAGGCCAGCTCGTCCAACGCCAATCCAGGGACTGTTGCGTCCACACCACGGGCCAGCCTGACCACCAGGACCAGCTACGTTGTGTGTGTGTGTGTGTGTGTGTGTGTGTGTGTGTGTGTGTGTGTGTGTGTGTGTGTGTGTGTGTGTGTGTGTGTGTGTGTGTGTGTGTGTGTGTGTGTGTGTGTGTGTGTGTGTGTGTGTGTGTGTGTGTGTGTGTGTGTGTGTGTGTGTACCTGGCGCCTTAGAGGGTTTGAGATTTGTATATTCATTGGAATTGTCTGTGTTTTCCCCACGCCCGAACCCACACCACCATCCCGTCGAATCGCCCCGGGTCCCTCTTCTTGCCGACTCTTGTTATTTCTGGTTAGAGAAATAAACATTATCAACTCAGTGAAAAGCGACTCGTGCCACCTTCCTCGTCCCGTTTGCGGTAGAGCGATTAGAACCGCCATCTTTGGGTTATAAATAAATAAACCGCCTCCATTGTTTCTGCTCATTCTACGTTGGCGGGACTGTTCAAGTCCCGTGGACGTCACATTGGTGTCAGGGTGTTGGATGTTCGAACCCCTCTAAATTATATTCGGTATCGGGAGAATATACCAGAACTGAAATCTCGCCACGGATTGGAATATAAAATTACTACAGAAAAGCGCGGGAAAACTTTGGCGGGATTTTTCAAATTAAATTTAATTGGCGGCAAACGGGACTTCTGCACCATGGCGGATGTGCAGATGTTTGAGGAGGAAGGCCACGTGTCTGGCAGCGAGTCGGGGGAAGAAGGGAGAGACGGGGGTAGGATTGAAACCTCCCCCATTCCAAGCGTGGACCGTGCTTCATCGCCGGTAACAGGGCCAGCAGAGCCGGAAACCGGTGCGATGATGATCCAGACAATGTTGGAACGTTTAATAGCAGACATGACAGTACAAATAGCAAATCAATTCGTGACACAGAGGACAGAAATGACAGCACAGAGGGCAGAAATGACGGCAGAAATGGCAAATCAATTCGTGACACAGAGAGCAGAAATGACAGATCAATTGGGGGTAATGGGGGAACAGTTGGGTGCACGGATTGATTTAATGAGGGATGAATTGGGGGAAAAGATGGAGAAAATGAAAACTGAGATGCAGGAGTGTGTGGATGTTCAATTGGGGGAAATACAAAGTAAATTCGAGGATAGATTGGAGGAAACAAAGATAGAAATTACATTGGAGGGGGAAAATATACGAAAAAGATTGGTAGATAAAATTGATGCAACGAACATTCGGGTTGATAAAGTGGATGAAAGCCTGGAACGTCATCGTGCCTGTGTGGATGCTCGTATGCAGCTGCAAATAGAAGAGTGGGGAGAGCTGAGGAAGCAAGGGATGAATTTGGCGGAGGAGGTAAAAGGATTGGAGGCTCGTTTGGACGAACAAGATAAAATTATGAGCCAAGATGAAGTCTTGGATAAAGGCCTGGTAGAGCCGTCTTTTGTAAGTAGAGTGTCCGGGTTGGTTGAGGAGCAGCTACAAACTCGCAACGGAGCTTTGGAGGAGGTTGTGCGGGCCCAGAAGATCCTGCGGGAAGAGGTGAATCGGTCCATTCAACGTTTGGAACAGGAGGCAAAATTGACCCATGAGACACTCACCACAAAACATCTTTGGCCACAGTGGGCTCCGAAATTGGATACGCAGCCACAAGGGTGTTTGATCCCTGGGCTGGATTCGGACAAGGGAGAAACTGAGAAGCGGGCCACCGTAAAAGTGATCCCCCTGGTAAATTTTGACAGGTCAGGGAGCCTTGAAGCTTTTCTGTCGCAATTTGAGTGTATTTCCCGACTAAACGGGTGGAATGAGCGGGAACGTACAGGGAATTTGGTGGCAACGTTGCGGGGACCAGCCGCAGATGTGTTAAACGTGATCGCGGAGGGGATGTTGACCAGCTCCCACATTTGCGAGGCGTTGAGCCGTCGGTTTGGGTTTGCAGCGAACTGTGATCTGGTGCGGGACCAGCTCCAGCACCGCAGATTAATGCCGGGTGAGACAGTGCAGGAGCTGGCACAGGACATTTACCAATCAGTCAGGATCGCGTATCGGGACCTTACAGTGGAGGCGTGGGACAGACTGGCACTAGAGAAATTTTTAGCTGCTCTTCCTGACTCTGAGGTCCGAGCGCTAGTGGAGTTACAGGATCCACCCACCATTCACCGAGCGGCCGAGTGTGCGACCAGGCTGGCCTCGTGGAGTCGGCCGGGTCAGGTTCCAGAGAGGCCATCGGTGATGATCCGACAGGCGGAGATCCAGGATCAGGGAGGGGGGCTGGGAGAAATTGGCATTACCCAAATGTTTCACGAAATTTGCCAGAAACTGTCAAGTTTGATAAAGGGTAATGCGGTAGTTAGTGCGCCAAAGCGGCAGGGTCCAGCCCAGCCAATAGAGCAATTTGATTATGGCCGAGGGGGTCCGGAACCGGAAGAGACATTTCACCGATACTCACGGAGGCCTTTTATGGGGAGTTGTTTCCGATGCGGGCGAAGAGGACACATGCAACGATATTGCCGGTACCCGGCGATGGAGGGACCCTCCAATAGACTTTTAGACTCGGAGAGGGTGAATCCTCCTGCTGAACCACCAGGTCTATCCGAGATGCCTTTTCATAGGTCGGGTCCGGAGATCACTGTCGGGGGTCGGGAAAACTAGATTGGGCTGAGCATATAGGGCCATGCTCGGCTGCTGAGATAGTGGCGAAGTGCCTCCTTTGGTAAAAAAAAAATGAATTGTGGGAAAATTGGCATGTGTTTGTAAGTTATGCTGGGTTTTAGAGTGACAATAGGGACAGTGGGTAATTGGTAACAAAGCGGGCACAAGTGGCTGCCCAATGGCTGGTGCGTGGATCGGGTGAGGAGAAGTGCTGTGTGAGTTGTTTCAAGTTAACAAGTGAAATGTATGGTGCACACGTTGATTTTTTATTGGACATGGTGTGGTAACAGGGAAGGTCATGGTCGGTGAAGTGTTAGAAATGCAGGTGTCACATGTAAGGCCGATGGGGTGGGGGAGTCATGTGGGTTTTGTGGGTGGGGATGATGTGCTTGTCTGCAGGGATTGCTGAAGCTCACGGTGAGCGGGAATTGCGACCCCCTTCAAGGAGATTCACCCCTGGTGGCTAATGGTGACAGTGTCTGGAGGCAACTGGGAGAGGGTCTGGTTGGGCAACCAAGGCGGGTAGGACCTTGGTGACCCAGGAAGGCCAGAGGAGCCAGTGAGACCCCTTCCAGTGTGTTGTACGGGATGAGAGCTGATGGCTACCAAGGGGGTGGGAATCAAAGGGAGCGGGGCGGAGAAACGTCCGGGTTGGACTAAAGCTTACCTGTGGGCATGGTTGCACCTGAGATGCCCCCATCATCTTGTGGTAACCCACCCCATGGCCATGACGGGGTTCAGCCTGCATCATTAAAATGGCGACCATGACCTAGAAATGTGATGATGAGCGTGGTGTGAGTGTTGTGAAGATGTGTGAGTCCCACTCGATCCCGCACAACTTGACATGTGCAGCAAGGGCATGATGTCCGCATAATTTTGGGGCAAGCAAATTTGAGAATTGGCTCCCCAGGTAACGCTGGGTCTATTAGCATCCACTGGGGGGACGCGGTCAAGTGTAAATATCCTGTGAATAGTGTCGTTAAGGCTAAGAGTAGGAATGTAAAGTATAAGTGTTGTGTTTTTTTTGTGGAACCTTTTGTTTCCCCTCCCCAGATCACTGGAAGAGTGTTGGGCAAGAGCGATGATCCAGATGATGGAGTGCAACTTCGCTCAGTGCTCTCATGTGATAAAATAAAAAAAATGAATGATTGTTTAGGTGAGGATAAGGCCATAAGGGGGTAGTACATTAAGCACGATAGGTAAGTTAGCTACGGCTCGCTGCCCATTGCCCCTCCTACTTTATTTCGTTAGGTTAATTAGGTGTGAGTCAGTAAGTGTTAAGGCTGTTACGGTAGCGCCTGTGATATACCTTGCAGGAGCTGCGGTACCAGAGGAGGGGGCAGTGTTACGTTTGAGGGTGGGGGTATGCATTCAAAGGGTAATTAGGATGTTTAATTAGGTATGCCATGCTGTTCGGGTTTACCAGGATCTTGATGGAATAAGTAGCAATTCAGTGGTGATAAGTTGTCTAGTAAATGTCCATTTCTTCAAGGGGGAAATGATAATTGTCACGTTATTAGATAGGGACACGGGATAGGGTAAGTGTGTCTGCGTAAACCCCTTTTAGTAGGACAGTGTCACAGGACAGTGCTGTCACAGGACAGTGCTGCGGATGGCTCCGCCCCGTGATCATGATTGGCGGAAGGCGACGGCGCAGGGCCAATAAAACGGCTCGATTGGAAGTGACGAGGACGGGAGGATAAAAAGGTTCTGTTCGGGGTCGAAAAGGAAGAGGAAGAAGATCGGGACAGAAAAACCGTTCTGGTGGAGGCTGTTGTGCTGGGAGCATGCTTTTTGTTGGGCTGTTTTCGATCCTGGTTTCATCGTGTCTTGTAGCCTTGCTGAGCCTCGTGCCTCACTTCGGTTGGCTCTGGGGTTCTGCTGGCTCGGAGTACGGGGTCGAACGGCGGGCGGACCTGCTTCCCTCTCCTGCTCGCAATTTGGCGCCAGAACTGGTTCCCTGGCGGCTGTGAGCGGACTTGGGCCAAGACCAGGAGGTCGACAGCACCACGGTTTCTCCTGTCCCTCTGACGAGCGCAAGGCCAGCTCGTCCAACGCCAATCCAGGGACTGTTGCGTCCACACCACGGGCCAGCCTGACCACCAGGACCAGCTACGTTGTGTGTGTGTGTGTGTGTGTGTGTGTGTGTGTGTGTGTGTGTGTGTGTGTGTGTGTGTGTGTGTGTGTGTGTGTGTGTGTGTGTGTGTACCTGGCGCCTTAGAGGGTTTGAGATTTGTATATTCATTGGAATTGTCTGTGTTTTCCCCACGCCCGAACCCACACCACCATCCCGTCGAATCGCCCCGGGTCCCTCTTCTTGCCGAGTCTTGTTATTTCTGGTTAGAGAAATAAACATTATCAACTCAGTGAAAAGCGACTCGTGCCACCTTCCTCGTCCCGTTTGCGGTAGAGCGATTAGAACCGCCATCTTTGGGTTATAAATAAATAAACCGCCTCCATTGTTTCGGCTCATTCTACGTTGGCGGGACTGTTCAAGTCCCGTGGACGTCACAGTATTATAGAACCCAGCGATTCGCCATGGCGCGCGCAGGTGTTGGTGACCACCAACCAGAACCACAAGAAACGAATGGTTGTCGATTACTCACAAACGGTCAATCGCTTCACCCATCTCGATGCCTACCCTTTGCCGCGCATAGACGAGATGGTCGAACGCGTGGCCAATTACAAAATATTCAGCACCATCGATTTGCGAAGTGCCTATCATCAAATTCCCATTCGAGAGGAAGACAAACCTTACACCACGTTCAAGGCAGGTAGATGCCTCTATCAATTTAGGAGGATTCCGTTCGGTGTCACTAATGGAGTAGCTTGCTTCCAACGAGTTATGGACGACATCATCTCGGATGAAAACCTCAAAGACACTTTTGTTAACGTGGACAATGTCACAGTGTGCGGTAAGGATCGGGGGGAACATGATATGAATCTGGACAGATTCTTGAGCATTGCTACAAAATATAATCTGACTCTCAACTACGACAAATGCGTATTCTCGGCAAAGTCAATTGATCTTCTCGGCTACAAAATAGCCGACGGCATGATTAAGTCCGATCCTGAATGATTGCGCCCACTCTGTGACCCTGAATGATTCTGACACCCTGAATGATTGCTACCCACACCGCATGACCTGCAGACATTGCGTCGAGTGATCGGAATGTTCGCTTACTACGCTAGATGGATCCCCCAATACTCCGAAAAAATACATCCCCTGGTGTATTGCAAAAACTTCCCACCAGATGCCACTGTTGTAAAAGCTTTCCACAGCCTCAAAGATGATATCAGTAATTCCGTGGTATTATCGATCGACAGCACGGCACTGTTCGTGGTGGAAACGGACGCTTCCGATCACGCGATTGCCGCGACGCTCAATCAGTCCGGACAACCCGTCGCGTTCTTCTCGAGAACTCTCTCAGGAAGCGAGCAGAGACACTCATCGATAGAGAAGGAAGCGTATGCTATTGTCGAAGCCCTACGTAAATGGAGTCATTATTTACTGGGCAACCACTTTACACTCGTCACGGACCTGCGATCCGTTGCCTTCATGTTTGATGGGAAAAATAACGGGAAAATTAAGAACGAGAAAATAATGAGATGGCGGATAGATCTATCCTGTTATAGTTACGACATTGTTTATCGGCCCGGGAAGGAAAACCCTGCTGCAGACACCTTCTCTCGGGTCAACTGTTCGGCGACAATCGGTCGGGCTTTGCAAGACCTCCATGTGTCTCTGTGCTACCCAGGGGTAACCAGAATGGCACATTTCGTGCGCAGACAAAACCTTCCCTATTCTATCGATGATATTAAACAAGTGAGTGCTTCTTGCCCTGTTTGTGCTGAACTAAAACCCAGATTCTATGGCGCCGCTTCTGGCAGATTGATCAAGGCCACTTCACCCTTCGAGAGACTAAATATCGACCTCAAAGGGCCCCTGCCGACTGAGACAGACAACATATACATACTCACGGTTGTTGATGAATACTCAAGGTTCCCATTCGCATTCCCGTGCTCGGATATGACCTCGGGCACTGTCGTGAAATTTCTCTCTGACCTCTTTGCCATATTTGGGAAACCGTCGTACATACATTTAGACAGAGGGCCGTGTTTCATTTCGGTCGAGCTCAAACAGTTCCTATATGAGCACGGCATAGCAACTAGTCGAAAGACGGGTTACAACCCACAGGGTAATGGGCAGGTGGAACGGTATAATGGAGTCATTTGGAAAGCCGTAACCCTGGCGCTGAAATCGAGAGGACTGGGGCCCGAGCGGTGGGAGGTTACCCCACTCGACGCTCTGAATTCCATACGCTCTTTGCTCTGTACGTCCACCAATGCTACTCCGCACGAACGAATGTTTACTCACCAACGACGTTATGTTGACGGCCAATCGGTGCCCAACTGGCTAACCCATCCCAGAACAGTGTTCATGAAGCGCCTGGTACGACAAAGCAAGTATGAACCAATGGTGGAGGAGGTCAAACTCATCGATGCTAATCCAGAGTATGCTCATGTTAGACTTCCTGATGGCAGGGAGACCACTGTGTCGGTTCGCCATCTGGCTCCTGCAGGTACTCCTCCTGCAGGAACTCCTCCATCTGGTACTCCTCCTTCTGACATTCCCTCCCCAGGTGTTCCTCCCCCAGGAACTCCACCCGAGAATGGTGGCGACGGAGCTACCGCATTCCACCCGAGAGCGATCGAGGAGTCATCCCTGGCACGAGTCGAGGCTCCCCAAGAGGATCGGAAGCCTCCCTCAAGTGAAACCGCCATCTACTCCCGGAGAGGTCGACGGATAATACCCCCTCGCCGACTCGATCTGTAAAGGGGATTATCGGCATTCCTCGATGGCACCTTACCATGCTCCTATAACTCAAAATAATCCTCACTGCTTGGAATGTATGCTTCTGTAGTTTAAATAGTTCGCGCTGCTTGAAATGTATACTCCTATAGCGTTGAAGTAATCATGGTGCGTTAGTTGAGCCTCAAGTTACATTTTAAAGATGGGGAGAATGTGATGAATTAAAGGATGTGACGCCCGATCACGTGTCGCGCAGTCAGATAAAACCGTGATGCCGCGCGGTCGGTGGGATTGTCCCTGGGGCATTGTCATTTACCGCGGTGGTTCACTTGGTGCTCGTTGAATGGTGAGAATTGAGAGTATACCGGACTCCGTGCTTATGCTGGCTAATTGCTGATATATTTTGCGGTGATTGACTGCACATGTATTCCTTTATGTGTCTGTAGAATCGGCTTCAATCAAGTGAAATAAAGCCTTATACTCCGAAGGTTTTTCCCTCGCATTCACTTCAAACATAACCTTCACAACAAAAACTACATCGCCTAGAACAGGATCTCATCTGAACAAAAAAGTCCTCAATATTACCTTCACAACAACAACTACACCGCTTCGAACAGGATCTCATCTAAAAAAATTAATATTACCTCAACATTATACCTCAACATTACCTTCACTACAACTACACCGCCCAGAACAGGATCTCATCTAAAAAAATTAATATTACCTCAACATTACCTTCACAACAACTACACTGCCGAGAACAGGATCTCATCTAAAAAAATTAATATTACCTCAACATTATACCTCAACATTACCTTCACTACAACTACACCGCCCAGAACAGGATCTCATCTAAAAAAAATAATATTACCTCAACAGTACCTTCACAACAACTACACTGCCGAGAACAGGATCTCATCTGAACAAAAGAAAGTCCTCAACATTACCTTCACAACGACAACAACACCACCTAGAACAGGATCTCATCTAAAAATTATTTTACGTTACCTCAACATTACCTTCACTACAACTACACCGCCTAGAACAGGATCTCAACTAAAAAAATTAATATTACCTCAACATTACCTTCACAACAACTACACTGCCGAGAACAGGATCTTATCTGAAAAAAAAATTAATATTACCCCAACATTACCTTCACAACAACTACACCGCCGAGAACAGGATCTCATCTGAAAAAAAAATTAATATTACCCCAACATTACCTTCACAACAACTACACCGCCGAGAACAGGATCTCATCTGAAAAAAAAATTAATATTACCCCAACATTACCTTCACAACAACTACACCGCCTAGAACAGGATCTCATCTGAAAAAAAAAAGTCCTCAACATTACCTTCACAACGACAACTACACCGCCTAGAACAGGATCTCATCTAAAAAAAATTAATATTACCTCAACATTATACCTCCACATTACCTTCACAACGACAACTACACCGCCTAGAACAGGATCTCATCTCACCTCAACATTACCTTCACAACAAAAACTACACCGCCGAGAACAGGATCTAATCTGAAAAAAAAAAAGTCCTCAACATTACCTTCACAACGCCAACTACACCGCCTAGAACAGAATCTCTTCTTACCTCAACATTACCTTCACAACAAAAACTACACCGCCGAGAACAGGATCTCATCTCACCTCAACATTACCTTCACAACAAAAACTACACCGCCGAGAACAGGATCTCATCTCACCTCAACATTACCTTCACAACAAAAACTACACTGCCTAGAACAGGATCTCATCTCACCTCAACATTACCTTCACAACAAAAACTACACCGCCGAGAACAGGATCTAATCTGAAAAAAAAAAGTCCTCAACATTACCTTCACAACGCCAACTACACCGCCTAGAACAGGATCTCATCTTACCTCAACATTACCTTCACAACAAAAACTACACCGCCGAGAACAGGATCTCATCTGAAAAAATAAATATTACTTTAACATTATACCTCCACATTACCTTCACAACGACAACTACACCGCCAAGAACAGGATCTCATCTAAAAAAATTTATATTACCTCAACGTTATACCTCTATATTACCTTCACAACAACAACTACACCGCTGAGAACAGGATCTCATCGAAAAAAATTTATATTACCTCAACATTATACCCTACATTACCTTCACAACAACAACTACACCGCCAAGAACACGATCTCATCTTACCTCAACATTAACTTCACAACAACAACTACACCGCCGAGACCAGGATATCATCTTACCTCAACAACAAAAACTACACCGCCTCGAACAGGATCTCATCTGAAAAAAAAAAAAGTCCTCAAGATTACCTTCACAACGACAACTACACCGCCTAGAAGAGGATCTCATCTAAAAAAATTAATATTACCTCAAGATTATACCTCTACATTACCTTCACAACGACAACTTCACCACTGAGAACAGGATCTCATCTCACCTCAACATTATACCTCTACATTACCTTCACAACAACAACTACACCACCTAGAACAGGATCTCATCTTACCTCAACATTACCTTCACAACGACAACTACACCACCTCGAACAGGATCTCATCTAAAAAAAAAGAAGTCCTCAACATTACCTTCACAACAACAACTACACCGCCTAGAACAGGATCTTATCTAAAAATATAAATATTACCTCAACATTATACCTCTATATTACCTTCACAACAACTACACCGCCTAGAACAGGATCTCATCTAAAAAAATAAATATTACCTCAACATTATACCTCTATATTACCTTCACAACAACTACACCGCCTCGAAAAGGATCTCATCTAAAAAAAATATATTACCTCAACATTATACCTCTGCATTACCTTCACAACGACAACTACACTGCCTAGAACAGGATCTCATCTAAAAAAATAAATATTACCTCAACATTATACCTCAACATTACCTTCACAACAACAACTCCAATGCCTAGAACAGGATCTCATCTAAAAAAATTAATATTACCTCAACATTATACCTCAACATTACCTTCACAACAACTACACTGCCTAGAACAGGATGTCATCTAAAAAAATTAATATTACCTCAACATTACCTTCACAACAACCACACTGCCTAGAACAGGATCTCATCTAAAAAAATTAATATTACCTCAACATTACCTTCACAACAACACCGCCCAGAAGAGGATCTCATCTGAAAAAAAAATCCTCAACATTACCTTCACAACGACAACTACACCGCCTAGAACAGGATCTCATCTAAAAAAAATAAATACTAGAAGTGAACGTCGTATTCTTCTTACATTCGCTTCTGACTTTACCTATAACTTGTTCACAACTGTATACGCAATTTCCGGTTACTTCGGCCTGGATTCGGAATCAGCGATCAAATAATGTAAATCACAATTAAAAATTATTTTTTGATGATGCGGGAGATATCTTTATTAAAATCAGTGGAGGAAATATACACCATGTCTGATATTTGGATCTTTCATGTCTCCGACAATGCCTTTATCTCCCGGAATGCATCATTCCCCATGACAAAAACCGAAAACAAAAAAAAAACCAGAAGCAAAAAAAAAAAACGGAAGCAAAAGGGTCATAGCCAACGACACGGATTCCAAATTGCCAGGGCATTGTGTTGTTGTTGTTGTTGTTTCCTATTCTCTCATGTGCACGCATTAAGTAATATTCACAAGATAGAAATAAAATCCAATTGTGTTTATACACCGCACAGCGTTTAAAAAAAAACGGAAGCAAAAGGGTCATAGTCAACGACACGGATTCCAAATTGCCAGGGCACTGTGTTGTTGTTGTTTCCTATTCTCTCATGTACATGCGTTAAGTAATATTCACAAGATAGAAATAAAACCCAATCGTGTTTATACACCGCACAGCGTTTAAAAAAAACCGGAAGCAAAAGGGTCATAGCCAATGACACGGATTCCAAATTGCCAGGGGTATTGTGTTGTTGTTGTTGTTGTTGTTGTTGTTGTTGTTGTGTGATGAAATAGTCCTGTTGAGTTAAGAATCAGGGAAAACATGTTTTTGCACGCTCCTCACACCGCCTCTGCATTGAGTGGACGATTCCACATCTTCATTGCTGATTGTGTGCAGAAGATACAAGAGTACAAGAATACAAGATACAAGAATACATCTCAGCTTCAGCACGGCTCGGAGCTCCTGACTTAACATGGGGGCATGCTCCCCGAGCTGGCACCATGTTCCTGAACGTGAACCGAGTGCAGTTTGAATGTCTGATGGTAGCAGACTTTCCCTGTCACCCATGGGTTCCCTCATTGGCCAAAATGCACACCCGGGCCCCAAAACAGACTCCTGGATCACACGTCTCGCAACCCCTTCTCGTTGCCCCCAGTCTTGCAGTGGTCTGGTGACTGGATGAGGCCTGTATCAATTCCAGATGCTGACCCGAGACATCCCCGGTGAGATACAGTGGAATCCACTGCATCTCACTGGGGACGTCCCGGGTCAGCATCCAGAATTGGTTGAGCATCGCGCGACACCGAGGACAATCCGACGCCGCATGGTGCTCCTCAAAATAGAGTGGCGAATTGTAGCGATGCAGAGGTATGAGGGGGTGCAGGAATATGTTTCCCGTGTGCCGGAGGTGTTTGTGGTCAAAGTGGTGAGATTTGGTGAGCGAGGTGTGAAGTGTAACGTGAGGTGCCGGTTGGGAATTGGCGCACAGATTTGAATGAAATAATGGCGCACGATTCCCATGTGCAGGTTGTTTAGTGTGCAGCGGGGATGTGGATGATTTGAGCCTTGCGGGGGATTGCGGTGTGCTTTTAAACAATTGCCTATTGAATGGCATGTGTGCTTGCATGCTTGTTATGTACTATGGCTAAAAAGACAGGGTTAGAGTAGGGATCAGAATATGAATCAGACATTTATTAGACCTAACGATGAGACCCACGCAACGCACTTCATCCCGTTAACCCACAAGACAAGATGGGAGTACAAACTGTATGAATACTAATGAAATAACTGCCTGGGGTTCACTGTATGTTGGGTGCCATTGCTTTAGAGGCATGTGGTTTTGGAGAACTGCAACAATATGATCACCCAAGTCGGTATGGTCCACAAACTTTGGAGTCGGATTTTGGGACACACAAGTGATAACTTGTATGGAACATGGCAAATTGCGAACAAGATGTGTTTGCCTCTGCAGAAATTACTGGGAGCTCACAAACGTTGCATTTTCTGCTTGATGAAAGTTTTCAGAGAAAGATGTAAAGTGAAATTTCGATATTATCCTGGGTTTGTAAAATTTGTCTTTTGTTCCACTTTAACTTTGCCACCCCAATATGCGAGTGAATTCTACATCCAACCGTATTGTGTATTCTTGACACATTTTATCACCCAGCAAGTAAATATCTACTGCGGATCATAAATTTCTTCTATTCACTCCCTTATCATCTCTTGCAAGTTTAAAAGTCACCTATTAAACAGGTATCCATACTTTCTTCCGTGAGCATCAGACGTTTAATACAACGTAAAATGTATATTCCCTGCTAATAAACCGCAAGCTGCACAGCCTGGTATTACTCTCATACCTGTGATGTTGGAAATACAAAGTGTGCACAAACTTTCCCTTTGTACTGACTTTTCCAGGTTAACAACAATATTTATGGTAATGCGCATGGACTTGGCGCCATCTAGCGACTGTGTGTGAAGTAATAACATCTTGACTTTTTAAAGAACGTATGGGATTGTTCACCTGATAAGACATTCAAACACACTGAGATGCAGCTCATCAACTTAACAATTTACATAATAATATTTGAACTGCCAACCCAGGTGTGTGTGTGTGTGTGTGTGTGTGTGTGTGTGTGTGTGTGTGTGTGTGTGTGTGTGTGTGTGTGTGTGTGTGTGTGTGTGTGTGTGTGTGTGTGTGTGTGTGTGTGTGTGTGTGTGTGTGCGCGCGCGCGCGCGCGCGCGCGCGTCAGTGCGTCAGTGCGTCTCCTCCATAACTCCAAAACTATAAAACCTAGTAGCCTGAAACTTTGCAGGCATACGAAGAAAATTCCAAGGAAGTACAGGAGTGAAAATTGGGTGTTCGGGTTAATTAAAACATCCCTTTTGAAGATAATTAACGCCCATATTTATCTATATCCTTCACCGGCCACCTCGCTGTCTGGGGCCTTAAGGCGTTTCCTGGGTAACCTCACTGGGGTCTGAAGTCGCCATGATTTTTGTCCTGCTCAACCTTGCATTAATTTGGAACAGGCTGCTACGATTTGTTTACGATAAAGTTTTTTTTTTCACTTACCTCGCTCATATTATCGAATGCCTGTTCATCATAGCTCTGAATCGCTGGGTATATTGCAAAACTTATAAACGCCTGGAGACGCCAGTGTTCGTAGCTTTATTTAATTTGCGAATACGAACAACCGAGAGAATCTCTTAAACGAACCATCATTTCAAAATATAAGCTCCAGATTTGAAAGTATCAGCAGTTCTGACTCCAAAAAAAGTGTTTATTTGTCCAGTTCGGACAATGCACGGGCATTTCCGGGTGCATAGTTGCATCGACGGCAATTGGTAATCGCTTGCCAATCCTGGTATTCCCTCTGAGTGCTTAAGCTACTTATCGAGTTGTACAGTCTACAGTTACTACAAGGTAGAGGTACGGTTACAGCACACATGGATGTGGTATATATGGGTCGATTTGGATCTGTATGGACTCTCCGCAGGTGTGTGGACATGCCATGCTGATACGGGTGCCTTGGTGGCAAAGTTTCATTCCCCATCTTATGGAGGTCCTTTTCGGGTTTCCTTTGCCCTCACACCTGTTTCTAAAGCATTTGGTTATAGGGTTTGCTTCACAAAGGTTTATGTTTCTGTTTGTGAGTTTCAAAGCAAAATATATTTGAAAACATCCGATTTCTGAGAGGTTTGCCATATTATCGTGTTTTCTAAATTACCGAGCCAATTTTTTTTCCACTCATCACATGGCGCTCTTTTATAAAGAATGGTGTTTGTGATCATATCCTTGAAATGTCTACATAAATGTAACGTTGTTTTTCGGTGAAAGCTACTCAAGGTTTCTGAGTTGTATACAGTCCTTGGGGTAAGTTTCCAAAATCGTAACTGCGTATATATATATATATATATATATATATATATATATATATATATATATATATATATATATATATATATATATATATATATATATATATATATATATATATATATATATAGTTGCGGCCACGGGTACAGAGACACCAGCTTGTCACACAGGGGAATTAATCCCCGGTTGTCTTCAGTGGAGTCGGACCTGGGGCCATCGCTCACAATTAACGTTGTGGTATGGTGGGTTGTTTTGGAACTACGAACGCCACCCAGTTAACCACGAGTTCCAGAGTCCACCATCTAATTATGCCATTAATCTATAGGTCACGTGGTTACCTGAGCGGGGAGCGCACCCTCGGCAAAGCACCAATGTTATCTCGATTAGATTTTAATTATGGCTGCCGAGCGTTTTAATCGCTGGCACATGCCGACTATTTTTGGTCAAATCTGTGATAATTACCTCCCAGTCTATCTTGGTTCGGAGAATGCTAGACCAATGGAAGGAAAGGACAAACACAGACAGGTTGTAAGTCAATAAATAATTTATTGATAATAAAATTAATTAATAAATAAAAATAACTTCTTATTTTCTGAGGTAAATAAAGAATAAATTTCAAAGCAAAATCAATTAAAATGCCAAGAAAGAGACAAAGAGCAGATGCATATCGGGGAGGGGGGGGGGGAGGGAGAAGAATCGTCTCGCTCACCAGAGAGTAGTCGTCCGTGAAGTGAAAATGTCCTGAAATGTGTGCGTGCATGTCACATCCGTTGCCAGCACCAAGCATTGCCGTGCACCCTCTCGCGAACAGCCCCGAATGCCAGTCGACGTCTGGGAGGGTACCAAGATCATTTGTCATGGGTTTCGACCCTGGTGCTGCGACACGGGCAGTTGCTCACACAGCGGAACCACCTCCGACTGCACGTTGTGAAAAAATCTCTCCTTTGTGCAGCAGTCCCACTGACATTGCCATTTTCCCACAATACGGTCCTTGTCCAGACTTATGATTTCTGAAGGTCCCAAGGGGATTTGCGTGACATTGTCCATTCTGAGGGCCTGTTTTGCCGCAAGGTCACTGGCCTCATTCCCCCCGATGCCCACGAGCGGGGATCCACCACCAGACCCCTCCAGTTCATGATGTTGTACAAATGCCAAGCTTCTAGGACCAAGTCATACCTGCAGCCACCCTGTAAGGATTCCAGCGCCGCAACGTGTCCTGTCATTAGTTTGGTAAATAAATGGCCATAACTTGGGAACCACTTGTCCGATTAATATCAAACCTTGAAAAGGCACATATTCAGGTCCCCAGCAATATACCTGGCAAGTTTCAATTAGATCGGACCAGTGGTTGTCGAGAAACAGCAGATACACACACACACACACACACACACGCACACACATACTCAGGTCCCCAGCAATATATCTGGCAAGTTTCAATTAGATCGGACAAGTGGTTGTCGAGAAACAGCGGTCACAGGTACACACACACACACACACACACACACACACACACACACACACACACACACACACACACACCCTCAGGTCCACAGCAATATATCTGGCAAGTTTCAATTAGATCGGACCAGTGGTTGTCGAGAAACAGCAGTCACAGACACACACACACACACACACACACACACACACACACACACACACACACACACACACACACACACACACACACACACACTTGGCTGATATTGGCAAAAACCCAAAAACATTGAGTAGGTTTCACCAAGAAACAACGTTACATTTACTTAGACGTTTCAGGGAGGTGTTCACAAACATTATTCTTCATAAACAGCTGTGTATGACGGGTTGAAAAAAAACATTGGCTCAGTAACTTAGAAAACACGTTAATACGGCAAACGGCTTGGAAATTGGATGTTACTTCACAACCACTCATTCAGAATTACAGAGCACGAAGCACTCGCTCAGGGTGATGGAGCACGAACCACTCACTCAGGGTGATGGAGCACGAACTACTCACTCAGGGTGATGGAGCATGACCTAATCACTCAGGGTGATGGAGCACAAACTACTCACTCAGGGTGATGGAGCACGAACCACTCATTCAGGGTGATGGAGCATGAACTACTCGCTCAGGGTGATGGAGCACGAAACACTCACTCAGGGTGATGGATCATGAAACACTCACTCAGGGTGAGGGAGCATGAAACACTCGCTCAGAGTGAGGGAGCATGAAGCACTCACTGAGGGTGATGGAGCACAAACCCTCGCACAAGGTGATGGAGCACGAACCACTCACTCAGGGTGATGGAGCACGATCTACTCACTCAGGGTGATGGAGCACGAACCACTCACTCAGGGTGATGGAGCACGAACTACTCACTCAGGGTGATGGAGCATGACCTACTCACTCAGGGTGATGGAGCACGAACTACTCACTCAGGGTGATGGAGCATGACCTACTCACTCAGGGTGATGGAGCATGACCTACTCACTCAGGGTGATTGAGCATGAACTACTCACTCAGGGTGATGGAGCATGAACTACTCGCTCAGGGTGATGGAGCACGAAACACTCACTCAGGGTGATGGAGCATGAAACACTCACTCAGGGTGAGGGAGCACGAACCACTCATTCAGGGTGATGAGCACGAAGCACTCGCTTAAGGTGACAGAGCATGAAGCACTCGCTCATGGTTGCAGTGCGCAAAGCACTTGCTCAGGGTTGTGGAACATAAAGCACTCACTCATGGTGACGGAGCATGAACCACTCGCTCAGGTTGACGGAGCATGAAGCACATGCTCAGGGTGAGGGAGCACGAAGCACTCACTTAGGGTGACAGAGCATGAAGCACTCGCTCATGGTTGCAGTGCACAAAGCACTTGCTCAGGGTTATAGAATACGAAGCATTCGCTCATGGTGACAGAGCATGAACCACTCGCTCAGGCTTATGGAGCATGAAGCACCCGCTCATGGTTGCAGTGCACGAAGCACTTGCTCAGGGTGATGGAACACGTAACACTCGCTCTTGGTGATGGAGCATCTCTCTCTCTCTCTCTCTCTCTCTCTCTCTCTCTCTCTCTCTCTCTCTTTCTCTCTCTCTCTTTCTCTCTCTCTCTCTCTCTCTCTCTCTCTCTCTCTCTCTCTCTCTCTCTCTCTCGTGCAGCCTGTGGCTGCTGGTTGCATCATTGGTTGGGACTTAGCTATGCCGCTGATGCAGTGTCCCCCTTTCCAGTACACTGGTACTCATTTTGCCGACCTCGGAAGGATGACGGGCTGAGTCAACCCCCTGGTGTATATTAATTCGGCAGCCAACGGGGTTTGAACTCAGGACCCTAGGATCCCAAGCCGCCACCCTAACCACTAAGCCAACACCAGGCATGTGACGGAGCATGAACCACTCGCTCAGGGTGATGGAGCACGAACCACTCATTCAGAGTGATGGAGCACGAACCACTCGCTCTGAAATTATTTTGTGGGCAAAAGTGTCCACAGTGAGTGGACAATTTGCCCAGAACGACGTAGCACAGTACCGCTATCGACTGTAAGGCATTCGGCAAGTGGCTTAAGCACTCATGAAACACTCCAATTACATGGTTGATAAGGAACGGTCGGCCAGGCTGTCGCTGCACATCATATAAGATCCCTTTAACTTTAAAGCCGATCTTCACCACACATGCAGTAGTTTATTAAATAAAATGAATTCGTTTAAATCATGACTTTCTGCAGAACATGCAGAACAACCCTGGAGACATCGCAAAGTTCAATCACCCATTAAGTTAACATTGCAGATAATCCCCCATCTTGCCTGCTCGTCTGTGCATGCCTCATGTGGTACATCAGTTCAGGGTCCGTGCAAACGTTATAACTTTTTTTTAAAACGTCCGATTTGTTCCACCAGATTTGCTTTGATTCCCTGTCGAGAACCTCGCGAAACCTCCGAAAATATAGAAACAGATCTGGCAGATGCTCCGGATAGGCAGTCCCTCTGTGGGAGAGGGCGTGAGGTCTCGCAGCGAAAGCATTAAGTCATATAGCTCAATGAAGCTGGTTAATTTTGGCACGTTCCTAAATTTTTTGTTCACTCAATATAATTCTCCAAACAGGAGAAAAAGGTAAATTTAATGCTTTGGAAATTTCACATTTTCTTGTGTATCTATGGAAGAGGGAAAATAGCCTTGCTTGCTTAAAGTAAATAGGTACTGTATTTTGGCTGAGTTAAAAGATTTGTTATTTCTTTAAATTATCAAATTTCACAACACATTTCGACAATTATTTCGTCCAGATTTATATCTGATCCTCAAAACCGAAATAATATTTCGATGATATACTTGAATTAGTCCATTAGAGTAGATCGTGGAAAACCGTATTACACAATGCATGAAATCACTCCAAGATCTGAATTTGAATACGATATTACTAACAAAAGTGATGTACACAGCGATTCGTAGCTACGATGAACAGACATATTTTCAATAATATAACTGAGGAAAGAGAAAAAAAAAACTTTATCGTTATGAAATCCTTATGGCCTGTTCCGAGTCAAGGCATGGTTGAGAAGGCCAAAAATCATGGCGGCTTCAGACTCCTGCGAGCGAGGTGGCCGAGGATCGCCTAATGAAGGATAAAATTTAATAAGGCCGTTAATTATCTTCAAAAGGTGTGTTTTAATTAAGTCAAACATGCAATTTTCACTCTTGCACTGCCTTGGACTTTTCTTAGTGTGCGTGCAACGTTTCAGACTGCTCGGCTTTATAGTTTTGGAGTTATGGATGAGACACACACACACACACACACACACACACACACATTGACATTTATTAGTATAGATATATATGTACCAGTAGTGATCACATTTTCTGTATAAGGGTGAACATTGTCCGACAGTGAAGTCATGTAGTGAGGCTGCATACCCAGCCATCGCCTGTATGTTGCTTCATTGTGGGACCAGTCACTTTAGTACAGTGTCCATTACTTTTCTCACATTTTTTAAATTGAAAGTTAATTCAACCATTTAGAGTTAGACATCAAACCACTCACAATATTACTATAAGATTTCCAACTGACACATGAATCTGGTGTTGAGGACATGGGTTCACACAATTATTTTTATTAGGGTCTCCAATGAGTAACATCAAACGGCTTCGAGTACGCTTGTCTGCTTTCCCAAGCACCACTCCAATTTTTAAAGTGCATCTCAGCATTGTATGGATCTTACTCCTCTGTAAGTGCTCTCTCAGAACGCCCACAAGGCAATGTCTTTGTTTTTTTCGTTCCCGACACTCCTGAACATCATAGCAATCCTGAACATCATAGAACATCATTGAAATCACAGCTCAGATGGCCGGTTACTTTAAGCAGCTGTATCAGGCTGATCCACCAGCTGTTGAGTTGGATGCCAGTGGCGTTGCTGTCTATCCCCATTGCTGACCCTCCAATCAACTGTGATCCACCTTCGTTTGTGGAAACACAGGGTGCGGTGAACCGGTTGAAATGGGGTAAAACTCCTGTGATCTGTGGCATCCATGCTGAACTTCTCACAGCTGGTTGAAATGCTGTACTCATGTCATTGCATGCAGTTCTGTGATCTGCCTGGAACACAGGCATAATCCTAATTGACTGGAAGAGGGGCCTTGTTGTCCTTCTGTGGAAAGGGAAGGGTGATCACCAGGAATGCAACAACTACCGAGGGGTGACGCTGCTCTCAGTTCCAGGCAAGGTCGTTGCTCAGATAATTATTGATAGAGTTCACCACCATCTGCTTGAGCACCAGCACCCAGAAAGTCAATATTTACACCAAAGAGATCAACAATTGACTGTATCCTTGCTCTTGCCCTTCGGGTCCTCACCGAACACAGATGAGAGTTTCAGCAGGGACTGCTTGCAGCCTTTGTTGATCTCTCCAAAACATTCGATTCAGTGAATCGGGATGCCCTCTGGAGAATTCTTGGTCTTTGTGTGGTGCCACCAAAACTGATCAATCTGATGTCTGAACTATACTCTGGCACTGAGAGTGCTGTGAGATGTGGTGATACCATCTCCGACTAATTTCCAGTTGTTACTGGAGTTCGTCAGTGATGTACACTGGCCCACACACTTTTCAGCGCTTGTATGGACTGGACTCTGGGGAGGATTTCGGAGAGATCAAGCTGCTGTACATTGTTTGGGAATGTCAAGATCTCTGACCTTGATTTTGTAATTGATGCAGTCATCTTTGCAGAGACTCTGGATGTCTTTTTGGGGGCCCTCAGGGTGCTGATTGAGGAGTCATAGCCACTGGGATTATGGGTTTCTTGGGTCAAAACTAAGATCTGGGTTTTCAATGACATTTTGGATGCTGCTATCTTGTCTGTGCCTATTTATGGTGAAGATGTTGAGGTCACAGAGAGATTAACTTACTTTTGCAGTGATATCCATGTTTCTGTTGGCTGTGAGCCAGAGGTCAATAGACATCTGGGTTGAGCCAGGGATGTCATGGATTCATTGGATCATGGGGCGTGGTGTTGGCGGTACCTGTGCAGGAGTACAAAAGTCTGAGTCAAGAGGTCCTTGGTGCTTCCAGTCTTGCTCTACAGATGTGGGACTTGGACTCTGACCAAGGACCTGAGATGAGGACTCAATTCCTTTGCTCGCAGGTCTCTTTGGAGAATCCTTGGCTATTGCTGGTCGGACTTTGTGTCAAATATGCGGTTGCTGAGAGACTCAAATGAGAGTTGTTGCCTGCATCGTCCATGAGCGTAAGCTGCGGCTGTATGGACATGTGGCTCGTTTTCCTGATGCTGATCCTGCTCACCAGGTTCTCTCAACGATGGAGCCTCGTGAATGGAGGAGGCCAATGGGCCAACCACGTGCCTCGTGGTTGCAGCAGGTTGATCGGAATCTCAAGGAGATGGGGATGTGCCAGGCATCTGCCTGGGGGATGGCCAGACGGAAGCCCTTACAGTATCGGCAGAAAGTGGACGCAGCGATGCACTCCTCCAGCGCATGCTCCCACACCTGACCTGACCAGAACATCCTCTTCCTCCTCTTTACTCACACATTCTCCTTAGATCTATGGATTTTTTTAATCTCATAAAGTTATACACTTACAATATCTTACAAATTGTGCTGTTGTAATTTTTAAATTTAATTTTGTTCACTTAAATTTTGAAATCACTGTAAATCAATTATCTGAATTATCACAGAAGAATCTTACCGACACGACCTGAGAAAACCTCCTCTTCTTCCTCTTCGCTCGCGTGTCTCCTTTGATCTTTTTGTTTTCATCTTATAAGTTAGGAGTTATAATTTTACATATAAATTATAATGTTATAATTTTAAAGTTAATTTTGTACACTAAATTTTTGAAGGCACAGCAAAGTTGATCAGAATTATTACAGAAGATTCTAAACTTCACAAGCTGAGAAAACCTCCTATCAACATCCTCTGTTGTGGTAGCATGCTTTTGAGCTTTCTTTATCTTAGTATCTTTGACGTACACATTATTTAGTTGTTTGTTTGTGTTTTTTTTTAACATGCATGAGTACCTGAGTACCAGGTATGTGTACCCCTGGGTGGGGACTAATAATTTCTGTGCTCACTTTGACTACATGCTGAAATTACTTTTGGACACATTTATGTTTGCCAACATTTGTTGTTTTTCTTGCTTTACCTGTTTCATAATTACCTAACTTCTTCCCTCCAAGTCTTCAAAGACAGCTCTTCACCACCATCCCTGACCACACCACATCCAAAACCATAATATTTTATACCCCTGTTGAACCCCCTCCCACCCCCAAGCCAACCTCCTTCCAAATTTCCAGTTTTCCTCTCCTGAGTTTCCTTCTGTATCCATCTTGTCCACCATATGCATCCTTTCCTGCCCCTCATTCCTCCCCACACCCATTGTTTGCCCAAGTCTGCCTACATTTTGTCCTTCAACTCTGCTGTTGGTGTCTCTCCTCTCTTTCTGCTGTTGGTTTTGTTCTGTTGCATCCTGATCCGTTCAGTGTTCTCGCTCTTCCATAAGCCTTGACTCTGTATAAAATAAAATAAAACCTCTTTGTTTCTGCTTTTATCTCTACCTTTGCTTATTTATATGCTTACCAATAGAGATTGATGTATTTTTTTCCAATAGTGTGTTCATGGTGTGCATTGGTGTGCTGTTCGGTCTTCTTCTCCGAAGGACGAATGATCGCGACATCAGCTGTACCTCCTTTTCCATGGCGGTTAACATCTTATCATACAGTAGCTCAGTTGATAAAATCAGTTATAATGTAACAGTAGCTTCATCTGCAAAGTTGACCTCTTCAACTTTGTAGGCAATTTGTTTTCCTTTAATGTCTTGGTTTACTTTGAGGGACAGACATGTGGACCAAAGGTGGACGGAGGATATGTTTTCACCCCTGTCTGGCTGTTTATCTGTGCACAGGACATCTCAAAAAGTTGTGGAACGATTCGGACGAAACTTGGTGGACAAGTTTGTCGTGTGACAAGGACGAATTGATCCGATAATTAATTCTGCCACCTAAGGTGACAGAGGTTACATTTTCACCTCTTTCTGTCTGTCTGTTTGTCTATGTGCAGGATATCTCAAAAAAGTTAAGACCGGATCTGGATTAAATTTTGTCAACAGGTTGGGGATGTGACAAGGATGAACTGATTAGATTTTGGTGAAGATCAGGATCCGGATTCGACGACTGGAATTTTTAAGGTGATTCTTCACCATTGAGAGATCAGGCTAAACTCATATGGAGCACAATATCTCAAAAAGTTGTGGACAGGTTGGGTGTGTGACCACGACAAGTTGATTTGATTTTGGTGAAGATCCGAATCCGGATCTGGATACGACAATTATTTAATTACCAAAGTGATTTTTCACTATTGAGAGATAGGGCCAAAAACGATATAGTACTGGATCGCATGATATTTCAAAAAATATATTGGGCCTGATATGTTCTCGTGGATCAGGCATTGCGGGGCGGAGGTATGCGCTCTCCGGAATGCCCTTCTAGTTGTTCAAGTGATTATTCACCATTGAGAGGTCTGGCAAAAACTATATATAATTATGACATCTCAAAAAGTTGTGGAGGAGTTGGGAAGGTGACAAGAACAAGCCAATTCGATTTTGGTCCAGGTCTGGTCTATCAGTTGGATAGAAAACTTAAACTGTTCAGCCTGGCAGAGGTATGCGTTCTGCCGAGTGCTGTTGCAGTTTGAATTGTGATTCTTGCAGCAAGGCACCATGCCGACATTGCGTATTAAGTGTGAGGATGAGAAGGCAGGCAGGATAAGCTGCGACGTGCTTTGAGGCAAGACTATTTGGCAGGAAAAACATCCGCTCAATCCAAATAAAGGTGGCTATCCAGTCATGAATCTATAATGTCATGAAACCTGGTGTTTGAAATCACTTCAATATTTCCCATTGTTTCAGGAGGAAGAGTTGGCAGAACATTATGGGTTGTCTGTGGCAGCTGATTGTGTAAAAGGGGATGTGGAGAGGAAAGGTGGGGAATGGTGCACATCCGGTCAATCCTAGTAGTCAATGATACCCAATAATATGTTACTATTAAGGCCATTTCGATTTCTCAAGTTCGAACAAGCTGTGTGAATGTGTAATAAATCCTCCCGATACTCGAAACTTAGTTACAGGTAAGTTACATATGTATAGCGCCAAAATGGTATGCATGGCCTATTGAGGGCTTATTAGCTGCGAGGTCAAAAGTTTTTAGGCAGAGTTGTAATCTATCCAGGACATTATAAAGTTAATGTAATTTGTGCCAAAATGTATAATGTTGGTTATTGTATGGCTGGGGTTAAAACGCTACGTCTCAGGCTACTCATCCATTATGAAAATGTCCTTTTCAAACTATGTCTTGCAGTCAGCTGTTCCTTCGTTCAGCCAGCAATGCAACCAAGCTTTCTATAGGTTGAATCAATAAGCCTACTGGATATTTACAGCAATGCTGCATAAGTGCTCCATTTTACAATGAACTTGGAGCTTGACGGGAAATAGGAACGAGGGATACAAGAAGTAAACTAGAACGGGCACTCGGTAGAGCGCATACCTTCGCCGCCGCAACTTTTTTCCAGGCACATTTGAAAAATGTCATTTTAAAACGTCCATGACGTCACAACCGTCAGTCCGATTGACGTCAAATTTGGTGTTTAACCTCCTTGAAGGCAGTCCAACAAAATGGAATGATAAACACTGAAACATTAAAAAGTTGAAAAATGACGTCATCTTTTGACGTCATTTTGACGCACTTCCGGGGACGTCACGTCCAATCGGGGACTACCATTCTGAAA
>NC_140970.1:62185168-62250168 GCF_056783735.1 Eptatretus burgeri | reverse complement strand
TTAATGCCCATCAGACGGACAAGACGTACTCGGTGATGGAACGCGCTGCCATCAGCTCAAAAGGTAAGTGTTCTCGAATCAAGCCCAACCCCCTGATACCGCCGTCCGTTTTGTAAGGGAGATGCTCCTTCGTCAAGCTCTCAATGTGGATTTCTCTCCTCCAGCAATCCAGCAGACCTTGGGTTGTAGCTGGGTCAGGATTTGTACCCAGACTAGACAGCTCATAAACAAGTGTGCATACCTCTAATCGAACTGGCATGCCCATGACTAAACAAGTGTGCATACCTCCGTCAAGCTCTCAATGTGGATTTCTCTCCTCCAGCAATCCAGCAGACATTGGGTTGTAGCTGGGTCAGGATTTGTACCCAGACTAGACAGCTCATAAACAAGTGTGCATACCTCTAATCGAACTGGCATGCCCATGACTAAACAAGTGTGCATACCTCTAATCGAACTGGCATGCCCATGACTAAACAAGTGTGCATACCTCCGTCAAGCTCTCAATGTGGATTTCTCTCCTCCAGCAATCCAGCAGACATTGGGTTGTAGCTGGGTCAGGATTTGTACCCAGACTAGACAGCTCATAAACAAGTGTGCATACCTCTAATCGAACTGGCATGCCCATGACTAAACAAGTGTGCATACCTCCGTCAAGCTCTCAATGTGGATATCTGTCCTTCAGCAATCCAGCAGACCTTGCCCTGAAGCAGGGACCTTTGTAAACCTCACGAGCTAAGCAGTGAGACCACTCCTCATTTTCATAAATGCCAAGGTGAGCCAATGAAAAAAGCCAAGAATTCACACGGTTTCGGAAAAAACGATGATAATAGAAAACCTATAGAAAACCAAGACGCCAAGGTGAACAACGAATAGCCAAGATCTTGTGAAAAAAGCCAAGGAGTGGTCACACTGTGGCACACCCAGCCCAGCCTCACTCTGTCTACATTGCCGCCCACGTTTATGTCTGTTCCAACTCGTCCTTTCCTATTCCCTCCCACATTTCCTCGGTTTCTCAACGTTCCACACCTCTCATTCCTTGATCGTACATCTCAAACTCCGTCGGAACACGAATTCCTGGACAACCCGCGACGACCATTCTACACCTGGATGTGAGTCAGGTCACGTGACCGCGCGTTACCTTTAAAGCCTGAAAGTGCATCTGCCTGTGCTCCTGTGAAGGACCAAAGAAGGTCAGACTTGTTTGTGGGTAACTTCTGATGGCATGTTGTTCATTTAACGAACGGTCATGGGATATTGTGATGAGACCACGAGACCAAGCACGTTCTCGAGCGAACAATGGCGAAGTACCTGAGAGCGTTGAATCGTGCTTTGGCAAGGTGTCAACACCTGTTTTGGTGTCATTATCATGGATCCATAGTGGAGTAACCCGCGTACTATCCACCGTCATACCCATTGTAGGTATGCAGGCCTTTTAAACGAGGTGAACCTTACACGTGACCGATGCTCGCTACTTTGTGACTGCACAGCACGTGCCACAGCACGTTACGTCACTCGACGAGCCTTGTGGATAAATTTCCATATCATGAGTAAATGTTCCTCATTTGTCAATGCTGATATGCGTTTCTTCTTTCAATAGATCTACACCCATTGAGGAATAGATATTCGCCTGAAGGTGTTCCCACCTGGACACCTGGCTCATGAAGACTAAGAAACCAAAGTTCAATTCCTATATTTGTATTACAAGGCCACATCATGTCCTTGAAATTCAAGTACAAGGACATTGATGTCTAATAATGCCTTTGTCCTACCTGCATTTTCACAGGTACGAGCTCCTTGAAATCGATGCAAGTAGTTTTGGAGTTTGGGGCTGTCTATTGGCTCACTTGGCGTCAGACATTGGGTCTTCTTCGCACCATTAAGGTAAACAAAACCCTTCTTTTAAGGAGGATATACAGTACTTTGCAAGTTGGCCGGAATACAAGCACACCATTGATTTGCTCCTTTGGAAACAAACTGTGGGATCATAACATCTACACACGAATACTGATCGATGTGACGGGTGGCTCGATGTCCATGCAGAAGGACAGTGTCGTCTGTGATGCAACATGCTGTTTGTAAAGATCCGTTTTGTTCTCGTGAACTTCAGCGCAATTGCGTGTTGTTGGTACGATCAGGGGCACAGTGATGGAGAGCTTCAAGGTGCTCGGGCCTTTCTCTTGGCCGTGATACATAAAACCGTTCTGCCTGACACTAATTTTGACTGATTTTTTTTTATTTCTACTCCTTTAGAAGCAAAGTGACCCCACCCTGCCCAGCCTTTTCCAAAAATTCAAGTTGCACTCCTGGGTGTGAAATGCTCTCCAATCTACAGGGTGGCCTGAAAGTCGCTTTACCCCTCCCGAGTAAAGTATTCGTTCTTAACTTATATTAATATGAGCAAATATCACCCAACGCTTCGCTGATGGGAATACTAAAGGGGGGAGGGAGAAAGAAAGGGATGGGGAAGAGGGAGAGAGGGGTGGGAAAGAAAGAGCGGGGAGAGTGAAGAGATGGATGGGGAAAGGAGGGAGGGGGAGCAAGGAGGGTGGGGGAAAGGAAGACAGTGTGAGGTGAGAGGAAGGGAAGGCAGACGTGCGGTGGAGCGTTAATTACGATTCATACTGTCTCATCAAAATGATTCTGCATAGGATAACAGTGAAGATGGAAACAAAATAATGTCTGAAATCCATTTTCTACCAGTCATACTATAAACACTGCCCGGATGCATCCAGAGACGAACACTGCCCAGACGTGTCTGGAGACAGAGAGAGACAGAGAGAGACAGATAGAGAGAGACAGAGACAGAGACAGAGAGAGAGAGAGAGACAGAGACGAGAGTGAGGGAGGGTACTGCACTGCATTCGGAGGAGATAGAGCAAGGATGGGAAAGAGAGGTGAGGGTAGGGGAGTTAGCAGAAAGAATATGTAATGCTTACTGAAACATACACACACACACACACACACACACACACACACACACACACACACACACACACACACACACACACACACACACACACACACACATTGTCAGTGTGATTGCCATCTACAGTACTTACTGTATACAACCCAGAAACCTTGAGTAGCTTTCACTCAAAAATAATGTTGCATTTATATAGACCTTTCAGGGATATGTTCACAAACATTATTTTTTATAAAGAGCTGCATGGGGACAGGTGGAAAAATATGGCTCAGTACTTTAGAAACCATGTTAATGCGGCAAAAGGCTCAGAAATTGGATGTTATTTCAGAGAAACACTCGCTCAGGGTGACGGAGCACGAACCACCACTCAGGGTGACAGAGCAAGAACCACTCGCTCAGGATGACAGATCACAAACCACTCCACTCAAGGCGACGGTGCACGAACCACTCGCTCAGGGTGATGGAGCACGAACCACTCGCGCTGGCTGAGGGAGCACAAACCACTCCACTCAAGGCGATGGAGCACGAACCACTTGCTCAGGGTGACGGAGTACAAACTACTTGCTCAGGGTGATGGAGCACGAACCACTCGCTCAGGGTGACAGAGCACGAACCACTCGCTCAGGGTGACAGAGCACGAACCACTCACTCAGGGTGACAGATCACGAACCACTCGCTCAGGGTGACAGATCACAAACCACTCCACTCAAGGCAATGGAGCACGATCCACTCGTTCAGGGTGATGGAGCACGAACCACTCGCGCTGGCTGAGGGAGCACAAACCACTCCACTCAAGGCGATGGAGCACGAACCACTTGCTCAGGGTGACGGAGTACAAACTACTTGCTCAGGGTGATGGAGTACGAACCACTCGCGCTGGCTGAGGGAGCACGAACCACTCCACTCAAGGCGACAGAGCACGAACCACTCGCTCAGGGTGACAGAGCAAGAACCACTCGCTCAGGGTGACAGAGCACGAACCACTCGCTCAGGGTGACAGAGCACGAACCACTCGCTCAGGGTGACAGATCACGAACCACTCGCTCAGGGTGACAGATCACAAACCACTCCACTCAAGGCGATGGAGCACGAACCACTCGCTCAGGGTGATGGAGTACGAACCACTCACGCTGGCTGAGGGAGCACGAACCACTCCACTCAAGGCGACAGAGCACGAACCACTCGCTCAGGGTGACAGAGCAAGAACCACTCGCTCAGGGTGACAGATCAAGAACCACTCGCTCAGGATGACATATCACAAACCACTCCACTCAAGGCGACGGAGCACGAACCACTCGCTCAGGGTGATGGAGCAGGAACCACTCGCGCTGGCTGAGGGAGCACGAACCACTCCACTCAAGGCGATGGAGCATGAACCACTCGCTCAGGGTGATGGAGCACGAACCACTCGCGCTGGCTGAGGGAGCACGAAGCACTCGCTCAGGGTGACGGAGCACGAACCACTTGCGCTGGCTGAGGGAGCACGAACCACTGGCTCAGGGTGACGGAGCACGAACCACTCACTCAGGATGACTGAGAATGAACCAATCGCTCAGGATGACAGAGCACGAACCACTCGCTCAGGGTGACAGAGCAAGAACCACTCGCTCAGGATGACAGATCACAAACCACTCCACTCAAGGTGACGGAGCACGAACCACTTGCTCAGGGTGACGGAGTACGAACTACTCGCTCAGAGTGATGGGACACGAACCACTCGCGCTGGCTTTGGGAGCACGAACTACTCGCTCAGGTTGACAGATCACAAACCACTAACTCAAGGTGACGGAGCACGAACCACTGGCTCTGGCTGAGGGAGCTCGAACTACTCGCTCAGGGTGACGGAGCACGAACCACTCGCTCTGAATTACGTGGTGCGGAAAAAGCATCTGCAGAGAGTGAACAATTCAATCAGAATGATGTCGTGCGATCGGCAATGGACACTTGGCAAGTGGCTTAAGCACTCATGCAAGCACTCCAATTAAATGGTTGATAAGGAGCGGTTGGCCAGGCTGTCGCTGCATACCATAAAGGATTTCAATAACTTTAAAGCCCGTCTTCACTGCGTACGCAGCAGTTAATGAAATATCGTGACTTTATCCACAAAAGTTTCCGCTCAATGCAGAACAACCCTGGATACATCGCAAAGTTCAATCGCCGGTGAAATAAACTTTGCAGAAAATCCGCCATTCTGCCTGCTCATCTGTGCACATGTCACGTGGTACATCGTTCATGGTCCACACAAACGTGATAACTTTTTTTTTTTTAACCAGTTTTTTTTTTTTTACCAGATTTGCTTTGAGTCCCCGTGGAGCACATTGCGAAACATCCGAAAATATAGACACAGATCTGGCAGACGCTATGGATCGGCAGTCCCTCTGGGGGACAGGGTGTGAGGTCTTGCAGTGAATGCATTAAATCATGTAGCTCGATGAAGCTGGTTAATTTGTTCGCTCAATATAATTCTCCAAACAGTTGAAAAAGATAAGTTTGATGCTTTGGAAATTACACATTTTCTTGTGTATGTACGGACGAAGGAACATAGCCTCGCTTGCTTAAAATATATAGGCATATCGGCTTAGTTACAAGGCTCGTTATTTCTTTCTATTAACGACGCTCATTTGGTCTGGAAGATATCCGATCCTAAAAAGCGAAATCATATTTCAATGATATACTTTAATCAGTCCATGAGACGAGATCGTGGAAAATCATATTATATATTGCATGAAATCGCTCCAAGCTCTGAATTTGAAAACTTATAGTTCTTACAAAACCGATGTACACAACGATGTGTAGCTACGATGAACAGTCTTCCGATATGAGTAAGGAAAGTGAAAAAAAAAAAACTATCACTAAGAAATCCTTGCGGCCTGTTCCGAGTCAAGGCATGGTTGAGCAGGCCCAAAAACATGGCTGTTTCAGACTCCACCGAGGTTACCCAGGAAACACCTTAAGATCCAGAGAGTGAGGTGGCCGAGGATCACCTGATGAAGGACATAATTAAATAAGGCCGTTAATTATCTTCAAAAGGTGTGTTTTAATTAACCAAAACACCCCATTTTCACTCTTGCACTTCCTTGGAGTTTTCTTGGTATGCTGCAAAGTTCCAAGCTGCTAGTTTTTATGGTTTTTGGAGTCATGGAGGAGAGACACACACACACACACACACACACACACACACACACACACACACACACACACACACACACGCTCACACTTTTATTAGTATAGATACAGCTTTTATTGTGCAGTACTTACAATAATTGATCATTCATTGTATTTGTGTGTGCTCCATCATTCTCATCACACCACTGAATTCGCCACCAAGCCCTCTTAGAAATCTTGTGTCGCATTTGTGGAGTCAATTGTCCGAAAGAGACCACGACTGCAGCTTCGACCGATCGTCTTTGTTTCTTTGATCATTGTTTACCCTTTTGTTGACACTTTCTCCTTGATGAAGCCCCACAAAGAGTTCTCTGGAATCGTCAGATCTGGACTACATGGTAGCTACAATAGAGTAGTTGGGAAATTTAACAGGGGTAAAGCGACCTTCAGGCCACGCTCTATGTGGCTACCCTGTGCCATCTCATGCTCACTCCATCCCAATGATAGACCTTTTCTGTTCCAATTGACTTTTGATAGACCTTTTCTGTTTCTGTGCCTCACCTCTCACCCCCTCCATGCCTCTCATCTTTTTTTGTCCACTAAAATTAGTCCTCACCATCAGCCAGCCACAACCACTCCTGGGCTGACCATAAAGCATAGCTCACCTCTAAAGTTAGCCACGGACTAGGTATCCACCGTTATTCCGAGGTATTCCTTGGAAAATTGAACTACTGCACTCACAGACTGCAAGGACTTTGTCAATAGCTCAATGGGGTATCGCTCTCTCCTGTGGGTTGGCACTCCAGCATCACTCTTCTGGATTCTCTTCTGGTTGGCACTCTTCTGGATTCTTCTCCTTCTGTTGTATGCAGCACATAGTTGTGGGTGGCAACCCTTGTGGGTGTGCAGCTGTGCCACTGATGCAGTGCCCCCTGTAGGTTAGATAGGAATTTGTAATTTCTTCAGGGTACCAGCAAAAACTTGGCTTCTCTTCACAAAGGACACCATGGATTCTTTACCATCCTTAACATCCATCAACTAATGCCGGTGGATGGGACACTGTTTTACATCCACCTGAGGGAGGGCACATGCATTGATGCTTCATCATTCATGCAAAACAACAGGATGATAGTTTGTAGCTGGGTCAGGATTTGTACCCAGACTAGACAGCTCATAAACAAGTGTGCATACCTCTAATCTAACTGGCATGCCCATGACTAAACAAGTGTGCATACCTCAAGTCTAACTGGCATGCCCATTACTGTATCTGTGGCATCTAAAGCTCTTCAGCTTATTTGCCTCTCACGTGATGCAGGTGAAGAACCAGGCCTGTTGATTTCACATCATCGGCATCATTCTTCCATGGGCCGACATTGGTCATTGCCATCTCAGCAGTCAGTATATCACATTGCTCTTCCATGAGCTTCCTGCACTCCTGACGGAGTCGGGGTAGGAGCGGGGGGGGGGGGGGGTTCATATCCCACCCCTGATCCAGAAATGTTGATCAGGGTTTGAATCCCACGACCTGATCACCAAATGTCGTGGCTCTGGCGGTCCAGGTTAATCCCCGCCCCCAATCCAAATTGTGGTGATGGGTGGTTAACACCAGCAGCCCGGATAGTGGAGTGGTTTTTCCTTATGAGGAGGCAGACACGTTGATCCTCAGTGATTATCACGCATGCGGGAAGGGTAGGGCAATGGCGGCGCGAAAGGGGCATGGAGAAGCACAGCATGGGGGGAAGGGGGGGGTTATACTCGAACCCTACAACAAATACATGGACACAGCAACTTAAAATGAGCACGGTATTTAATGACAATAGGAATATTTACAAATGTAATTATAAATGTAATAATTATATATATATATATATATATATATATATATATATATATATATATATATATATATATATATATATATATATACGTGAGGTAAAGTAAACTATAAGTCGAGGCACCTCTACACACATACTTAAATACAGGATCGGGGAATACTAACAAAAAAACAAAGCAAATCCTCCCTTTATTCTGGCACTTAGCTTGGCCCAGAGATGGTCTTCGTGGAATTTGGAATCGAGGAACTTCTGTTTGCATGTGTCGATGCATGCAAAATAGCGCCAAGTCACTCTCTTGCAGTGGGAACGTTTGTCAGGCAATTTGTGAGCGGTATTCAACACCAAGGCTCAGAGACCCCATGCAGTTGCTTCGTGCATCGATCGTCCTCACCAACCCGCCGTCTGATATACACGAGGCTCAGAGGCCCGTCGCATACGACCAGCAAAGAGTCGATGGCCAGCGCCTCCCTTTACCACGCGAGATAAATCGCCTCAACATGAAGACGAGAATCGTGCCGTCTTCTTCATGCTTTGAAGGAAAGGCAGCTGTAAAGCCCCGTTCTTACAGGCCATCTCCGAGCTACGTTCTCTCTCGACCACTCGACCACGTGCATCCCTCACTCCGTACTCAACCGTTCCTCCTCCAAAGTCTCCACTCTCTGTCCATTTTGATCTGCTACCTCCCATGCCCTCTTCTTCTTCTTCATGCGTCTCATGTCACGCCCATCAATCCTCTGCCACCAGGGTGTGGCCTGCTCACATAAAACCCGGGAAGGCGGGTCTTCTGTCCGCTTGTAGTTGTTTTAGGGACGTGTTCCCCACCTTTATTGCCGATCTTGGAATACAAAACGTAGGGGAAGTTCACAGGGGGGCGATTACATACTGGGGGGTGGGGGGAGGGGGGGAATTACATGCTGGGCCCGCTGGGCCGGTTACTTTGAGCGGTTGTACCAGGCTGATCCCCCAGCTGTCGAGTTGGACGTCAGGGGTGTTACAATCCCTGTTGCTGACCCTCCAATCAACTGTGGCCCACCTTCGCTTGTGGAAACACAGGCTGTGGTGAAATTGAAATCATTGGCATCATTCTTCACAAATTGCCTGACAAACGTTCCCACTGTGAGAGAATGACTTGGCGCCATTTTGCATGCATCTACACATGCAAACAGAAGTTCCTCGATTCCAAGTTTCACACAGGCTGTGGTGGAATTGAAATCATGAAATTGAAACCGGAAACACCGGTTTAAACGGGACAAAGCTCCAGGGATCTGTGGCATCCATGCTGAACTTCTCAAGGCTGGTGGAAATGTTGCACTCGTGTCATTGCATGCAGTTCTGTGCTCTGCCTGGAACACGGGCATCGTCCCAACTGACTGGAAGAGGGGCCTTGTTGTCCCTCTCTGGAAAGGGAAGGGTGATCGCCAAGACTGCAATAAGTCACGTGGTATGGCAGCCATGTTGGAAAAATGGAAAAACTTGGGACTTCTATCTCTAAAACTGCACCAAGGAAAATATTGAAACTTGGGACATGGCAAGTACTCCTCATGGGGAATAAATGTGATTTTTTTAATGACATCATAGGTGCCTTTGTTATGACAATAATTGCATATGTAGAACGCTACATCTGATCAGTATGAAAAATTTTGAGGGTCATCTAGGGATAAAATGGTCCACAGAAAAAAATGTGATGATGCCATTGGTCACTTGATTCGGCAACCATATTGTTTAAAATAAAAAATATTCAAAAATCTTCTTCTCTGAAGTGGCTGAACAGATTGAGGTGAAACTTTACATTTATGACCACCTATCCATGAGGAACAAAAGGTTCACACATCTTATGTCATAGGTCACATGGTTTGGCAGCCGTATTGGATTTACCCGAAAACCTATAACAAAATATCCTCCAGAATGGCTGGACAAATCGAGGGGAAACTTCACACAAATGCTCCCCAAATCATGGGTGTACAAGTTTGTTAAGGGATAATTGATAGGTCACATGATTTGGCAGATTTGAAACCTTAACAAGTTTGTTAAGGAATAATTGATAGGTCACATGATTTGGCAGCCATATTGGATTGAAGAAAAATGTTAAATAATGTTTTCTCTGAAACCGCTTGATCAATTGACGTGAAACTGCACAATTGTGATCTTGTAATGATGGTGAATACATGTTTTAAATTTCAACTTAATCAGACACATGGTCTGGCAGCCATGATTATTTAATTTTTTGATCTGGGTTCTTTTTGTTGTTTTTTTATTTTATTTTATTTTATTTATTTTTGAATAAGGCTCACTTGGCTGTGCCTGGATGAGTTTGAGGTTAGAGTAGCAGCTGAAATGCTAATCCTATCCAGGTTCCTCCTGATGACTTCATCTTTTCCTTTTGCTTGTTTGGGTTCCTTCTGATGACTCCAAGGCAAGAGTGTACCTATTTGGTCTTCAATTTGATTTGAATTGAATTTATTTTAACCCCATTCTAAATTCAATTGAATAATGAGTAATACTAAAAAAAACGTCATGGGTCAGGGTGAGGTGTCCGATCAAAGCGGGGTTGCATCAAAGCGCGGCGTCTTGGTACCCGGTCATCACTGCCAGCAGTTATAAAGTGGCAGTTCTAGTTGTGTCTCATTAATTACAAAACACACCACACAAAATACACCACACAAAAGAAGTCTTGATGTGAATCTGCAATCTAATTGCTGTTTTTCTTGTTTTAATTGTAACCAATAAAGTACCAAGCAAAAGGATCAGAGCATATTGTTTTACCGATCGACATGTGTTATCCATTCGTACCTTTCTGCCTTCTCAGCTCCAGAATATCTTTCCCATCACCTTTTGAACTTCACCACAGTGTCTCTACCTCCACAACAATTCTTTACAGACTGTTCCACATCACAAATACTTCCTGAAATGAAATGCAGAACATATTGTCTTTTACTCTTATCTTTTGTTCTTTTTCCTTTTCATCAACAAATATTGTCCTCTTTCACAAACACCTTTCATCATTTTCAACAATTTGCTCAAAGTCTTTCGGTCAAATTATTTAGTTTTCCAAATCATCTCGATAAAGACACCACTGCACATGTTATCTGAGTTTCCGACAGAAATTACAGCTTTCTCTTCTTTTTCATTTCCACATTTATTTCCATAGCCAAGCATAGACCTACAAACACATTTAAGTGACGTATTGTCTGTTTTACAAGGCACATCTCTAATTTCCCTGGAAATGTTGAATTTTGTGTAATTTTTTTTTTTAAATGAAGTAGATAAAGAGAACACTTCGATGACAATCAGATATATTTATTCACATTTTGAATTCCGACTTGTGTTTCACTCTAAATCTAATTTTTTTTGTTCCTTTAGGATATTTAAACTCTTCAGCTCACGGTACCTTCCTTGAGTACTGCTCACCTGTCATACCACCCTTATCTCTCATATCCCAAACCCACAACCTGTCTTCAGCAAATTTAGATATTGTATGGATGGGACACATATATAGGCAAGATGATGAACAGGTAGAAGTACTGGCATGTTACTTTTTTGGAACTCATGTTCCTAAGGTGGAAGGAGGTTACTTTTTTCAACCCTTTCTGTCTGTTTGTCTGTTTGTCTGTTTGTCTGTTTGTCTATTTTCCTGTATGTCTGTTTGTATGCCTGGTGTTGGCTTAATGGTTAGGGAGGTGGGCTTAGACTCCGAGGATCCTGAGTTCAAATCCCACTCTGCTGTTGAATTAATCCCAGGTGGGGTTGACTCTGCCTGTCATCCTTCTGAGGTCGGCAAAATGAGTGTCAGCATGCTGGTATCCTGTGTCGGAGTGGTGGCCTGTCTAGGATTGTTCCCAACAGCCAAGGAGATTGCTTCGGTAGCACCAATGCTCTGCACAGAGTCTTGTCCTAATGGATGGATGGATGTCTCTTTGTGTGCATGATGTCTCAAAAAGTTGTAGATGGATTTGCATGAAATTTTGTGGACAGGTTGGGTGTGTGACAAGGACGAACTGGTTAGATTTTGGTGAAGACCTGGATCCGGATCCGACGACTGGAATTTTTTTAAATGATTCTTCACCATTGAGAGATCGGGCCAAAAATGATATGTAGCACGATATCTCAAAACGTTGTGGACGGATTCAGGCGAAACTTGGTGGACATGTTGAGTGTATGACGTGGAATAATTAATTCAATTTTAGTGAAGATCCGAATCCGGATCCAGATCCAATAATTTTTAAGTGATTCTTCACCATTGAGAGATCGGGCTAAACTGATATATATATCACGATATCTCAAAAGGTTGTGGACATATTCGGATGAAACTTTGGTGCACCGGTTGGGTGTTTGACAAGGACGAATGGCTTCAATTTTGGTGAAGATCCGAATCCAGATCTGGATACGAGAATTATTTAATTTTGAAGTGATTTTTCACCATTGTGAGATAGGGCCAAAAACGATATATGGCATATTTCAAAAATGTATGGGACCCGATATGTTCTCGTGGATCAGGCATTGCTGGGCGGAGATATGTGCTCTGTCGAATGGCCTTCTCGTATACAGTGTGATTGCTTACCACAGTTTTTACAGTTTCTAAATAGTGCTGAAGATATCCTGGGTGGGGCCTTGTGCAATGCCTCTTGGCAAGAATTTGGACAAAATCCAATGCACTGCAATAAATCAATCTCAAATTCTCACAAACTTGGTAAACAAGACACTTTTTTTTATTACCTTGAGCTGGCTATCCTACGTCGAATCAAACCTTTCAATATGCTTCTCTTCTTGGATCCCTGATGATTGACTCAAATACTTTATCGATTAATGAAGCTAAACTTTCCCCTCCCAAGTTTTCAGTTGTTTCCATCTTCCCCTTTAAAAACAAAAATTGGTGCGGAAGTAGCATTAGCTGTCTGGCCTCTGACATTTGATGTAAAAAAAAAAAAGTCTGGGTTTGATTCCCAACCTAACTATTAACTAATGGATTGGTGCTTTGTTGGCAGGGTGCACTGTCGATCACAAGGTGCACCATCCTTTAGATGGACGATAAGCTGGGTGTTTCCTATGCTCGTACTAGCTCGTGGGCGTTAAAGATCCCATGGTGTCTTTCATCACGAGCTATCGCCGGCACCTTGAACAAATTACGAATTCCCGCCACCTTCAGTCGAATGTCATGTCTGTCCCGCAAGTTTGTGACAGTCCAAAACCAAAACTTTTCCCGAGCCGACCTCTCGAGAAGGTGGGAAGAGTCAGTTCCATGAAGTATGTCGTGGTGGTGGTCATGGTGGTAGTTCATTTACATATTCCATTCTTCAGCTTGTAATACCTGGAACGTACTGAGTTATTCAATGCATCTCTATGAGCACTGGACTTATCTGCTCTTCCACTACCTCCTCATCTCACACCTCATTTTGATTTATCGCAATGAGGTGCGAAATCCCGTCTTGGAGTTTTTTTTCTTCCAAATTATCCAGCACTTGCCAATTTCATCCTTGCTCTCTTTAATCCAGACTCACACCTGTCTTTGTTTTGAGGAGTTCGTAAGTTATGCACACCATTCCTTTTCGATGTCCAACAGGAGAATAAGGTTAAATGTTTGTATTGCATTAAAAAATAACATTTTGGCCAAAGCTTGTTTTTAAAGCTTTATTTTCCTGTTGGATATAATATTGTTGTTTGGATGTTTCATTTTGCTCCTGCATTCAAGTTTTACTTTGCATTCCGACGTAAGGCGTTGCCAAGTTTTGGGACAACCTTTTTGAATTGTAAATGTTGTGACACTTTTTGTTACAGAATACCAATTTTATAATGGTCTAAAACCTTGCATTCACAATAACACACGTAGGGCATTCAAAATGTTATTCAAACAAGATACGATAATCCATGTATAATGACGTGTGTGTGTTTTTTCACGAATCATATAGTCTTATCTATCTATAATTCCAGCAGTCTGTGTGTGTGTGTGTGTGTGTGTGTGTGTGTGTGTGTGTGTGTGTGTGTGTGTGTGTGTGTGTGTGTGTGTGTGTGTGTGTGTGTGTGTGTGTGTGTGTGTGTGTGTGTGTGTGTGACCGCTGTTTCTAGACAACCACTGGTCCGATCTAATTGAAACTTGCCATGTATATTGCTGGGGACCTGACTATGTGCCTTTTCAAGGTTTGATATTAATCGGACAAGTGCTTCCCAAGTTATGGCCATTTATTTACCAACCAATGACAAGACACGTTGCTGCGTAGGCGTGGCCGATGGGGGAAGGGAAGCTCAGCCACGTTCCCCATTACGGGTTACAACGTACGGGCTTCCGGAGAGTGATGACTTCGTGTAGTCTAATAATTTCTCGATTTCTTATGCGCATTTATAGATAAACACATTGCCCCAAGTTATGATCATTTTCATATTAGACGGTGCATAAATTTCGGTAACATCAGAGTGAGCTGGTATGCTCCGAACCAGGAAGTAATTTTTTTTCTCTCTCTTCTCTTCTCTTTTTGTTTTTCCTTGCGACGACATTGCAAAAAGGTAAAATACGTTGGCACTAATTGAATAATTGGCCATTAAAACTAAATTGCGAATAATCGTAACTACGATATGCGAACTTCCGGACCATGCACGTACGGGCACGCGAGAGCGAAGAAACGGCCTGTGTGGTTGTTGTTTCTTGCTCGCGGTTTGAATATTTATTTATTAATTTCTTTTTATTTATTTTTACCGGCACGTACTAGTATATTGAAATTATATCTTGGTTGATGTATGTATGTCGTTCGTAGAATATTTTAACATCCCTCATATCTTTAAAACCATTGTTTTTTTTTTTGTTTTTTTTTAATAAACAAGGCACAACTCATGTAAATTTGTTCTGTGCAATAGTTACAAACAAATAAAAATATTTTTTCCATATCGACTGATTTATTACCTCCACCACCGAAGGTGGAGGTTATATATTCACCCCTTTCTGTCTCTTTGTTTTTGTCTGATTTTTGTTTGTCTGTTTTTTTTGTCTGTGTTCACGATATCTCAAAAAGTTTTGGATGGATCCAGATTAAATTTTGTGGAAAGGTTGGATGTTTGACAAGGACAAACTGATTATATTTTGGTGAAGATCCAGATCCAGATCCGGATCCGACGACTATAATTTTTAAAGTCTCTCTATCGAGTGCGGCCTGTGGCTGCTGGTTGCATCATTGGTTGGGACGCTGTTATGCCGCTGATGCAGTGCCCCCCATACCAGTACACTGGTACTCATTTTGCCGACCTCAGAAGGATGACAGGCTGAATCAACCTCCTGGTGTATATTAATTCAGCGGCCAATAGGGCTTGAACTCAGGACCCTAGGATCCCAAGCCCCCACCCTAACCATTAAGCCAACACCAGGCTGTTTTTAAAGTGATTCTTCACCATTGAGAGATCGGGCTAAACTAATATGTAGCACGATATCTCAAAAAGTTGGAGACTGATTCAAATGAAACTTGGTGGACATATTGGGTGTGTGACGTGGAAGAATTTGTTAAATTTTGGTGAACATCCGGATCCGAATCTGGATATGAGAATTATTTAATTTTTCAAGGTGATTCTTCTCCATTGAGAGATAGGGCCATAAGCGATATAGTACTGGATAGCATGATATTTCAAAAATGTATTGGGCCCGAGATGTTCTCGTTGATCAGGCATTACGTGGCGGAGGTATGCGCTCTACCGAGTGCCTTTCAAGTTGTCCATGCAATTGTCTGGACAAAAGGACTTTGATAATAGCAACCTATCCAATTTTAAGCTTGTATTAAATTCTCTGAAAACCAATAGCAATTTGGCCTGCCTTCAGAATGAACATGCAATGACCTACTTTTCCTCTGGTTTCAAATTTACTCAAGCACTTGATGAGATGCCATTGTACTTTATAACTATGGATGCCTTGGTACTTCTGAGGAATAGATACACAGCTGTGGGTAAAACTACTTAAATGTCCACAGGTTCAACCACTAAAACCACTTCTCTTCTTCAACGACTAAAAGTAAGAAAAACATTTTGACAACCAGGATTTAGTTCAGGGTCAAGTAATCACCTGCTTGACTCGTGAAAGGCACTCGATAAATATCCAAATCCACACGGATTTGAGCCGACACCAAAACAAAAAAAATTTCCAATGAACTCCACTTCCAAATGAACTCTCCTTTCGCATCTCCAAAAATAATGACGGTATTGTAAAATGTTCCTTATTTTTTAATTTACTTTTAAAATCTGCTTTTGATATAATTTACTCCATGAGAAATTTCTCATGAACTTAAAATGTTAATGAACAGCTGATCAGCACTTCATGTTCTGTTATCTTTCACACAGGCATTCTATCCGACGAGAAGCGGCATGACGGAAAGATAACAGTGTCCCTCGAGCATTCCGGAAAAACAAGGTGCGGTTAGCAAACTTTCTTGACATTGCCTCTTTTACATGCGGCCTAGAGTTCCTGCAGAACTTTTGGTCACTCCGTGTTGATATGCAATTGCTTCGCAACTGCCCTGCTTGGAGAGTGTATTGTTGTATTAAAATTGTACACTTGGCTTGTCAGAGGGACCTTGTAATGGTCTATCCGAATCTCACTCGCTTGTTTATGCAAAGCAAAGGAGTCCTTTTTGTGCAAAGGGAACTTTGGCTGGTTGTGGTTACACACTACATAATCAGGGAAGTTTTGCTTCACTGCTTTGGAACATTGAAATGAGACGGTTTCTTTGAGTAGCTTAGAGGTTAGTTGAGGGAAGTAGAGGTTGGGATTGGCAATGGGGAGAAGTATGAGTGCAGTTTTGGAAAGTGAGTTTGGACTTCAGATGCAGACGGCAAGTTATGATTGAGATTAAAGAATCATTCACCTGTGTTTGACAAGCATCACTGCTAAAGAGCATTGAAAGATGATGGTAAAGTACCAGTGTTATTCATATTTTACTGTGTGTGTGTGTGTGACCGAGAAAGTCTGCATGAAAATCTCTGATCGGGTTTTTATTTTATTGTCTTGTGACTCACCCTGTCTAAGTCCTTGTAGTGTGAATGCTTTAAGATAGAATGTAAGCTGTCGAGATATTGTGGGGCGTGTGGGATTTGTATAGTGTACAAAGAAAAGTTGTGATATGTGTACCTTCTCTTCTTTTGCTCCCTTTCCCCCTTTGCTTTGATTAGTTTTGAGAAATAGGTTTAATAAACAGTGTTGGCTTGGTGCACAGTTTGTTTAGAACAATAACCACAACACAAGTTAAAGTCATGGCTGTTGTGAATTGGAGCGAAAATCCCTCGTTCGGAGGTTTTTGAAACCACAGCGGTTCATCCTGGGTACATTGCTTTCAGATGGATGAATTGGCTGTAAGTGACAGATCTCATTAGAGATTCTGTATATCGTAAATCAAAGAAAAGATCTGTTTGGCTTTCCCGGCAGAGTGTGTATGGTCTTTGAGGAGTATCTGTCACAAAATTGGTGATCGTGTGGGTGGAAGACTTGACCTCGTATCCATCTCACAGTCCACCATTACAATATAAGTTAGGAAGTGAGCAAATATAATATTTAATATATATATTTTTATATTATTATATTTTATATATATATATACAAATATTTTAAAAATAAAATGAGCAAATATTGGTGCATCTTGGACTGTTATAAGTATCCTGTGAGTTTAACTTATTGAACACCATCCCTGTATTTGCCCGAACGCTGTAAACTCGAGATTGTGTTAAAAATTAATTACTGCTGTATATTTTTGATTCGTAGTTTATCTTCCTCCTTTAACACATACTGTACTTGCATAAGTGTCCAGAAGATGGAAACATTTACGCATCTGCGTGGAAATTTATGTAAAACATATTCTCATCACGTGTAAGTCTTTGACAGCAAAGCAGGGACTCCCAAAGGCAAGACATGGTTATCTGGATATAAATTACTGGGATAATAAATATGGTGTACTTGTTTCCTCAGCGTGACATTTCCTTTTTCACAAAAGGAAAAGAAGTTCAAATCTGAGTTATTCCTAGTTTTTAAATTCTGATTTTGGAGAATATATACAGGGAGAACGTTTTTGATTATATGAAATAATTTTGATACCTCACCCCTTGCTCAGCTTGATGCGATGGAAACCAAGGCCTTCAATATTATTGGGATTTCCTACAATGAAGCTGAGTCTCTAGGCCTATCACTTTCCCATCGCAAACAGGTCGGTGGTCTCTTTGTCTTCTGCCGCCTCCTTTCTGGTCTTGCACCCTCTGCCCTTTCCGTGCTTTGTTCGCCACCCCTTCCCCCAGGTTTCTGCAGGGTGCGTGGGACCCACCATCAACCCCATTTAATTGGGTTGATCATGAATTGATGTAGAATATGCTGAGAGAAATTTGGATGTCAAAGCACCTGATATATCTGCTAAGAAGCCTATCCACTAAACAAGAAGCCACAGTAAGAACAGAGTATGGAGAGACAGAATGGCTTGGAACTCAAGAAGTGATGGAGTGACGGCACTCAAAAAGGCAAAGGGCGAAAACATAAAGTATTGATTGATACTATAAAATTACACTGTTCTTGTTATATACTTGAGCAGGTTAGGTCAAGTGCATTTATAAAGGCTGTTAATATATAATTGTGTGTGTGTGTGTGTGTGTGTGTGTGTGTGTGTGTGTGTGTGTGTGTGTGTGTGTGTGTGTGTGTGTGTGTGTGTGTGTGTGTGTGTGTGTGTCAGTGTGTCAAAACTGTGTATTTCCTCCAGAACTCTGAAACTTTGCATGCACACTAAGGGAACTCCAAGGCAGTGCGTGAATAAAAAATGGGTATGGTATTTGGTTAATTTAAACACCCCTTTTGAATATAATTAATGGGGTGCTCATCATCAACAACCAAAAAAAGCCTCACGAAGATGATGGTACGCTATCTTGGTCAACCCGCTGTCACCTCACAGTGGCGTTAAGCCGCCATTTTGTTTCGGCCTGCTCAAATATGCCTCCACTTGGAACAGGCCGCAATTATTTCTACACGATAAAGCGCTCAAATTTTTTTTTTCACTTTGCCCACTCATATCATCAAATTCCTGATCTTCATACCTATGAATCGCTGTGTACATCACTTTTGAAGGCACTATAGATTTCAAATTAGTAGCTGGGAGCGATGCACTTTTGCCTACTCCTCTGAGATCCGATGGTTAATCATGATGAAACTTCATAGAATCACATTTTGTTTACCACAATGCACCTTAAAAGGGGTTTTAATCAGTCATTTTCTCACAATTCATAACTTATAAACACACAAGCCACCAGCTGTCCCCATCTCAGAGGGTAGATCCATACATACGATGCTTTATAAAAAGGCCAAATTTTTTCAGACTTTGGAATTTCAGATTTTATAAAGGCTTTTTCAGATTTTGGTGTGTGTGTGTGTGTGTGTATGTGTGTGTGTGTGTGTGTGTGTGTGTGTGTGTGTGTGTGTGTGTGTGTGTGTGTGTGTGTGTGTGTGTGTGTGTGTGTGTTTCCTCCAGAGCTCCAAAACCATGAAACCTAGCGGCCTGAAACTTTGCATGCATACTAAGGGAACTGCACGGCAGCGCATAAATAAAAACTAGGTATTTGGGTAAATTTAAACACCCCTTTTGAAGATAAATTAATGTGGTGCTCATCATCAAAAACCTTACCTCTCTAATTGGTGAGCTCCAATCATCAAATATGGTATCAGATGTTAAAAACAACTGTTAATGAGGACATTAGAATCTCGGTAAGATTTGTGAAGGAGTCACATGACCTCTCAAATGCACTAATCGGCAATAATTAAAAAAACAAAAATAGTACAAACACAACCTATACATCGATTTAAAGGTATTGTTACTGCTCATCTGACGACTCAACTCTCAAGTTTGAAAGAGGGGTTCGTAGAAAAAAAGGTCACCACCTTAGCTAACTTCTACATATACTGCACCTGCAAAAAATTTAAAACAGGCGATTTGATACATGTTCTGGCCCTTAATGGAAAAACATTCAATATTTTTTTTACCCAAAAGCATTACAATAATATATTTAATTTTGTTGATATTTCTGTTTAATGTTTTCCAGCTTTATTAACAAAAGATTTGTCCCTAAATATGTGCTTAATTGTGGTAGTCCAAAAGATGTACATTAGGTCCCAGGCAACGCCGGGTACCTTTGTGGGAGGAGGGAGGGGAAGGGTGGAGGTGGGAGGAGTGAGGGAAATGGTGGTATGAGGAGGGAAATGGTGGAGGTGGGAGGAGAGCAAATAAGGGGTGATGTGGGAGTCTGGAGGGAGGGGGTCAGATGGTTGTAGGTAGGGGGAGGTTTAGGAGTAAAGAGAAGGAGTGGGAGGAGGGTGTTGTCTGGCAATGCCGGGTACCTTTGCTAATACAGTTCAGTAAACCTTTAAATATCACGGGGTCTGACCAATTGTGGGCACCCTCTTGTGTACCAATTTAGTTATTGACCTGAGTTTCCTTTTGACCATTCAGGGTTTTTCAGCTGAGTTGTAATGGTTCTTTCATGCCATGAGCCTTTTGCTGTTTCTTGTGGACCGTTAATAGTTAATATTGACGTTGAAGCATAAAACGATGAAGAAAAGTTCTCCATGTAAATGTGTATCATGTAGCGCTGGCTCCAGGTGGCGGAAGGTATTATAAGTCTCCACGTTTTCCAGTGCTGTTAGGTGTTTTGAATTTCAAGCAGTAGCTATGTTTTTGCTTCATGCACATAACCCGCGTTATTTATTTTTCCTCTACAGAACTGTCACTTGCCTATACACCGCCCAGATATAGGTATGCCTCAGAAGAATGTGTTGCATGTTTGGAACAAGATCACCCTTGTAGTACAGGCATTTTTGCAGAAATATTTGGTCAACCTCCCACAAATTTCAACAAAAGCAAACAACAGATTTTGATTCCTGGATGTCCTCTGTGACAGAAAAAAAAGTCCTAAGGGATCCTCCAGGGGGAAAGTCCTGAAATCATGGAAATCCAATATGGCCATCACCTGGCTTGTAAATGAGAGTTTGTAAAGATTGATATTTTAATATGTAAATATATGTTTTTCTGCATTCTAATTGTTTCTAGTTATGGTTAGTATATTGATATACAAGAATAATTATAACAAAGTGAAATGTATTGAGGGTAAAATAAAAAATTATAGCTTTTTTATCCAAAAATGTCAATTTTTTGTTCCGAAAAATATATATTTACCTGATACTGATTTTAGCTCCTGGATCAAAACAAATAAGAAATGTTGAAGACACAAGATGACATCAAGTCTATGGTAATACAATATAATTATGTAAATCATTGAAACATGACAAAATTCACAATTCCACTCGGGGCAATCACATCTGCCTGACGAAGGTTTTGAAATGAAAATGAAAATGAAAACTCGCATTAAACTCAGAAACTACATCCATTATAAACTTACTATACATGTTGAGAAAAATCAAGCATATTAAAGTGAGAACTCGACAATGTCGTCATTATCCTCATCATTGTCACATGGAGTGTTTGTGCAGCCAGAGCCCCTGCAGTTTCCACAAGCTGGAGTGCACTCAATGTTGTTCATCTTGCATGTGCATCTCATGGTGCTACATTCAGCCTGGCAGTTGCACCTAATGACATATAACATCTTTTCAGGAGCTGGAGCTATTGATGTCTGAAGTGGCACAAAACCCTCGTCACACTTCTGCCAACCCCAGTCTGTCGGAAGAAGTTCATCTGCACATCCCTTCCATTCTTGGACTTGCAGATACACGCGCAGGCTGTGATACTTTGCTCCAAGCCACCTTGTCCCAGTACCGCTGATACCGGAGGGTGTCCAGGGTGTCAGTTGACTTTCCGTTGTAGATTATCACCAATGTTTTTTCTCCTGCATCTGCCACATCACATACGGAAGCTGGATATGTATCAAAAACCTTGGCCTGCTCACAGAATGTGTTGTTTGCTTTGAACTTTATGAGGGAAGCTCCTTTTCCAATCCCATGAAGACGAGATGTCGTGTCGCACCCAAGAACTGCATGTAGAAACAGTATGTGCTTGCATATGTCTGTACCAATCATTTTCTTTGTAGCCTTGATGTTCCAGATGCGAGGCTTCTTCGTGTTCTTTGGCTCGGGACAAAAGAAGAGGTCATGGTATTCTAAGCTTGCATGGTAGCATAGGAGGACGAGGAGGTCTGTGTCATCACCAACTAGCACAGTGTTGGTGACAGTAGCAGACTGCACGGCCTTCAGTACAATCATGAGATCAGCATCCCCTGAGGCATGGTGTGTCTCACAGTTCTTCTTCTGAAGCTCTTCACTCAACATAAAAATGAATCGCTGTTTATTCTGTCTCTTGGCAAGAAACTGTTCCTTCTTCATTGTGAGACGCATGTCAGCTGTAAATGTCACAGTAGTGCCAGCGTTCCCTTTAGACCATCTCTGGTGTGTCATGTCCTTCGTGTTGGTACTTTCATAACCATCAAACATGACTATGGCATCTCCGTACTTATTCGTTACTTAATTAGTGTACTGGTGGCATATGTCTCTGTATGTAGATCCACGAGACAATGGAATGCGTTGAACAAGTGCCCCGCCATCCAAAACATACTGTTGTCCATCATTGGGGATATCGGCTGGGACCTCGGATCCAAGAAGATTCCAGATGGCATCAGCAAAGACTGGCTTGTGTGCTTCTCAGAGCTGAAGAGAGGAATCAAAGAGGGCTGATGGATAGCTGCACAGTTCATATTTGAAGGCCGACTCCAGTTCTTCTGCTGTCTGTGCAACAGTGATCAGTCTCAGGAAAAGGAGTTGTGGGTCAACCTGGACTTGCTCTCCATCATTTTGACAGATGACTTCATGCCGAGGGGGACAACTTGGTCTTTCCTCTTAAATGTGTACTCAGCAGGTGTTTTTCCATCCAGAGATTTCAATATTTTGGCTCCTACAGCATGTGCTGCATCGATGTTGACGGTGGGGTGTGCATGAACTCCAGTGGCAATGTTCCTCAGATGTGGATCACTACTGAACGGATTCCGTTCCTGTAAATACTGAAGAGCTGATAGTGTGTCCTTCCAGTCACGAGATTGTCTTGCCTTGGTCATGTCCTTCTTCTGCTCTCCAGTGTTGTAGTTCACACCTGTGAGCTCCTGCATTGCCTGGTTTATTTCTGCACAGGCAGGCATTGATAGTAGCCATACCAGCCGTTGTTGCTCTGTCATTCCTCGCCCTCGTGTGAGCCCCCCGCTGGTCTTCAAACTTCTCATCAGAACTTGTTCGATGATCAGGTCAGATGAAAGACCTGCCCACAGGCGATCACTTCGTTGAACCACATGGGACCCCTCATCAAAACGTTGTTGGACATTGGGATGTTGAGTTTTGAGGTTGGACATCTGCTGCAGATACACCCTCGCAGATTTGGAATACAGGTTGTGGCCCGAGGCTGCCAGGTAAGGCAGCATTTTCTGGATGCCCTATAGATGTAGTGCCCAGTTCCCAGTGCGCTCTGCCCGGATGTATTTGCGTAGAATGTCTCGCATGTCCATCTACTGAACCCAGAGCACTGAAGTTATAGAAGATATCTTTGCAGACTCGGCATGCTTCTGAAGGTGGTCTTTGATTCGTTTCAAGACGTCAGACTTGCATACTTCTTCCACAGACTGGGGTTGGCAGAAGTGTGATGACGGTTTTGTGCCACTTCAGACATCAATAGCTCCAGCTCCTGAAAAGATGTTACGTGTCATTAGGTGCAACTGCCAGGCTGAATGTAGCACCATGAGATGCACATGCAAGAAGCACAACATTGAGTGCACTCCAGCTTGTGGAAACTGCAGGGGCTCTGGCTGTGCAAACACTCCATGTGACAATGATGAGGATGATGACGACATTGTCGAGTTCTCACTTTAATACACTTGATTTTTCTCAACATGTATAGTAAGTTTATAATGGATGTAGTTTCTGAGTTTAATGCGAATTTTCATTTTCATTTCGAAACCTTCGTCAGGCAGATGTGATTGCCCCGAGTGGAATTGTGAATTTTGTCATGTTTCAATGATTTACATAATTATATTGTATTGCCATTGACTTGATTTCATCTTGTGTCTTCAACATTTCTTTTTTTTTTTGGTCCAGGAGCCAAAATCAGTATCAGGTAAATATATTTTTTTCGCGACAAAAAAGCTATAATTTTGTATTTTACCCTCAATAAATTTCACTTTTTTATAATTATTCTTGTATATCAATATACTGACCATAACTAGTATAGAAACAATTAAAATGCAGAAAAACATATATTTACATATTAAAATATCAATCTTTACAATTTTCTCATTTTCCCCGAAGCCGGGTGACGGCCATATTGGATTTCCATGATTTCAGGACTTTCCCCCCCGGAGGATCCCTTAGGACTTTTTTTCTGTCACTGAGGACATATCCAGGAATCAAAATCTGTTGAGTTTGCTTTTGTTGCAATTTGTGGGAGGTCATCCGACATTTTGACTCTACTATTAGGACGGGTACTCTGCTCATCATTGATAATAATTTGATGAATTTATCCTTGACAAGTTATAAAAAACAAAACAACACTTGTTCGCAATCGTTACGTCTAAATTAATACTATTCAAATAAGTAATATATTATAATTGCTAACACAGAAGCATCATTGAGACAACAACAAAAACGAAACAAAACAATGGCAGAACAAAAATTTCCGTAAAACAAGGCTTCTGAACAGTCAAGGAGTACTTCAAAAACTTATAAATCTCAAAGACGGGGAGTAGAGGTAGTGAGTGAGCACAATAACAACAAACAATGAGAGCATAGCGAATATATAATTTGCTATTGATTTAACAGCTATACAAGGGACGGGACAGTTGATTGTTTATATCTTTAGTTCGGGTTTTTGGAATATGTACATGATGTGAGTTTCTTACATCAAGACTGGTGATGTGTAGGTGATTGGATGGAAGTATGTTTCGATGACAACTAGACACAATAAGGGACTTGCCAAAGTTAGTGAGAATTGTGATTCTTCTTTCTGTTAGCAAGGGGAGGTTATAGGCACAGAGGAGATCAGCATAATGGGATGTCTCAGGAAATGTGATAAAATGGAGGACTCTTCGCTGTACCCGCTCAATGCTTTGTAACTGCTTCACGGTCAGGCTAGAGCTCCATACAGGAGCAGCGAACTCCAACAGAGGTCGAACGTACATGGTGTATATCAGAATCAAGTCTGCGATGGGAACACCATTTCTATTCAGCGACCACAGGATGTAGAGATGACATGAAGCATGCGATGTTATTCGTTGAACTTGCGAGTCCCATTTTAGGTCCGATTGAAGAGTAACTCCAAGGAGACAAAGCAAAGATGCTATTTCAAGTGTCATGTCATTAATACAAATCACAGGAGGAGGGAGTCAGTGTGCAGAAAGCTAACTTGCAGAACTTTACATTTCTCAGGCTTTGGCTGCATAAAATTGTCGTGACTCCAAGCGGAAAGGATATCCAAGTGTGTTGGCAGAGCACCTTCTTATGATTTGGGGACAATCTCTGTGAGTGTAAGGTCATCCATTTCCACTTGTTATCACAACAAAGCGCAGCGTCATTTACCATTATCAAAAACATAATGGGCCCAAGCTTGGTCCCCTGAGGGACACCGCCCATCAGGATCTGGGATGATGATGTGGCATCATTGTTGTGCAGAGTCTGTGAGCGATCAGAAAGCAAGCTGCATATGGTGGGGATGATCGTCGGGTCGATGTCAAGTTGAATCAACTTATGCACTATTATCATATGGTCAATCAAATCAAAGGCCTTTTTAAAGTCGATGGTACAGATGTTGGCATAGTGGCCCAGCTTGTCAAGACCTCAGTAAATAACATCATGAAGATTGACTAAATAGTGGTTGACAGAGCTGCCTTTCATATTGCCAAACTGACGTGGGTTTATCAGATGCTCAATGTCGGCCATTACTCATTCCGCCGAAAAGCCTTCAAACAAGCGAGCTACGATAGGTGTAATGAAGATCGATCGAAGTTGGCTGAAATCAGTAACAGGCACACATTTCGGACCTGGGCACGCTGATGCAATTTTCCAGTAATTTGGAAAATGACTGAAACAAATTAAAATTCTCGTTAGTGGTTCTAAAATCTCGAAGGTAAACTCTTGCAGGAACTGTACAGGAACATCAGTTGTATGACTGACCTTGGATGCATTAAACCTGCGAAGGCGATTGTAGACCTCTTGACCCTCAATAGTTGGGGGAGGACCAACCGACAAGTATGCAGGAAGGGTGGACAGGTCGAGAGACGGTAACTTGGTGAAGATTTGAGCAAAACAGAAATTCAATTCATGTGCAATTTCAATTGGCAATTTTTGTGAGTCTGGGAGGAGGGGAGAACATTTGCTCATTCCAGTGAAATATCTCATTTGCTGATGCCACTTGCCTGGTTCGTCTCTTTCAGATTCTGGATTTTTTCAGCATTATATTCCTTTATTGCTTTCTTTATTTCTCTCCTTACCTCATTTCTTAGTTTTCTGAAGATGCAGACATCATCTCTGAAAACTAGGGTCTTGGCTGGCAATAAGTCTGCGAAGGTGATTGCTCATCCACTGCTTGTCATTCAATCGGTGCTTCACGGTTACAGACTCAAAATTGTGCCTGTACTGGTCAGTAATCAGCTGCTGGAACCATTGTGCTTCGGCTTCGGGGTCCATAATATTATTCATAACAGTCCAGTCCATTTCAGTTATCCACTGCCCAAAAGAGCAAACAGCAGACTCACGGAAAGGTCGATGCGAGACTTTAATCGAACTCAGACTGTTCTGCTCGCGAATGGACTTGAGCATGACAACGGAATGGTCCCCGTTTGCTATGGGAGCACATATTATATGTTCTTGGTATTGATTCACAATATCCATTAGAATCTTGTCCAAAATAGCAGTACCACTGGTAAGTTTAGTGACAATATGTTGTTATACAAATGTAGTGTCAGTCATTGAAATCTTCCACCATTAAGAACGTGACATTGTCAGATTGTACGCATACAATGTCAACCATATCTATGAGATGATCACCTAATTCTATCTGATGTGGGGATCGTGGTGACAAACATGTCACACAGTTTTAATAATTGTGTATCCCGGAATTTTAGGAATTGAAGAACAAAGAAAGAGTTGTGCAATCTATCAGGGGAACAACAAATTATTTTTGATGGAAAATTTGGAGTGTTAAATCCAGTTGATTACATATTATACATGGAAACTTCATTTAGCGGAAAATGTTATGTATTTTCGGCACTAGGTCAGATGTCACAGCTCATCGATAATTTTCCTAAAGTTTCAATGAAAACAAAACCACCACAAGGTTTGAAGAATAACACTGCTGATAATAATTAATTGTTCAAGGTGCGATCGAACGAACGTGAACGGCATGGTGTAATCCAACTACTTTATGGAAATAACACGTCCGGGAGAAGGAAATGGATGTTTTGTTTTCAGTTTTCATCTCATCTCTGCTCATTGGTATATGAAGCACATCAGTCTCCCCAGTAGTAGATTTACTGAGTATTTCTGAGATAATATATAAAAAATATAAAACAGATGAAGGAAAGGCATTTAAAATAATGCATTGAATTGTATCAGGTTATGTTCATAAAAAGATTTAAAATTTTTATTTTCCAAATCTTTTCCTTTGATTTCCTTATTTGCCGATTATTACACAAGCTTTCATATTTTCTTTTTTTGTATCCACATCCCCCAGGTCAGGTGCTGTAAGTGATTATGGAGTTTGCAAGTGATGATGACAATGAAGGAAGCATGGCTGTGTGGCTCTCAAAGATTGGGCTTGACAAGTATGCTAGCTTGTTCAGTGATGCTGGAATCCACTCCCTTGCAGCCTGTGCCAGTCTTACTAAGGAAGACCTCAATGACATGGGTGTGCCCTTGCCCGGTCATCGGCGTCGCATCCTCGCTGCCCTGGAGCGATGCTTCAGTACTCATGGGCCAGAACAAGCTAATGCTAAGAAGTTTCCAGAAGGACAAGCTCTGCAAGAGACAGACATGAAAAGTTGCTTTGATAGCACAAACACAGAAAAACAGCGATCTGATGACATTTTCGATGAAGACAAGAATGATACCATGGATTTTTATCCTGCAAATTCAGAACATGAAGTTATGAAAAATGCTACAGAGTCACCATACAAAAATGGTTTGTATATTGAGGCAACACTTTAATACATGTGATTTAAAAACACCATTACAGATATTATCTCACTTTTACTAAACAATGAAGCATTAAGAAATAGTCTTGTTGGTAAAGGCGAGTGTCGGTCTGTGTCGGTGGACAGATAGAACGATATATGAAACCAGCAGGACGTTGATCGTGGTATGCTAACTCCAATGGCACGCAACGACATGCTTACATTTCAGACATTAGCCCTTCATCAGAGCAAGGGAGGAGCAAACGGGTAATGCCCAATACATCCGTTTCTCCTTGCTTGCCATGACCGTTAGCATATCCCAATCAGCATCCTGTTGGTTTTATTCATTACTTAACAATGACATATATTGCGTAATTATTTTATGTAATATCTGACTCCGGTCAACCCGATGATGATGGTGATTTTACGTAATTTCTGACGTAACTAATGTTTCCTTCTTTATGATACGATTCTGACTTTTTACGAGAAGTCAGTCAATGTAGTGTTGCTCATCATATTGACATGATATATTATTAGTTAAAGAGTCTGACTCAATGGGGCACAAGTAGCACACTTACCTATGAGCTATCTCGTTTGGGTTTGATTCTTGACCTGACTATAAACCATTGGATTGGTGCTTCGCATGCAAGAGGTTGCATCATCAGATGTGACATCTATCAGTACTAAGCTGAGTATTCCGTGGACATTAGCTAGTGAACATTAAAGATCATGTCATTGTCATAGAGTCGGTAAGTTTTCACCAGCACCTTGAACAAATGACAAATTTCCACCACCTTCAGTCAAATGTCAGGCCTGGCTAGCCAGTTCATGAAAGACTGAAGGCAAAAACCTTTTCAACAACATTTTTGACACATAACCCTCCAAAACATTTCCACCTCCTGGCCTCCTTGGTAAATCTTTGATCCAACTTTGATAAAGTACTTTTGATGGGGCAGGTGGAGAAACAAAATCTACAAGCAACAAGGATATAAGCAAACAATGTTAAAAGAAATGGATAATCGAGCTTGTTCCACAAAGTCTGCCTGTTAAAGGCCTGCAGGTCATGGTCATAGCTTCCTGGCGGCAAGTTTCTTGTCAACGTGTTTTTAAGGCAATTCTTTTCGTTCTTTGTAAAACTCTACAATGGCTACATGGCCTTGTTTTCCACATGATGACTGTTCTGTTGGCTCTGAAGAGGTTGGTGAAGTAGAAATTTGCATTTTGGTTTGACATGAACCATTTCACTTGTTATTGGATCCTTTAGCTTAAAAACCAGTTGCAATAGTTGCACGGTCATTAAAGGGGTTGCCGTTGGTCTATCACTTATGAGGTAACGAAACAAGTCCTCATTGCTGCGGTCCTCTTGGACGCATATCACTTTTGTAAGCATCCTTAGGTCAATCTAACAATAATTTTCTCCTTGGTAACTTCACCCTGCATCTATACATATGGAATCTCATAAATAACGATTTTGATGGAACTTTAAGAAACTTTGAAAAAAAAAATTCTGTTCAATGATTCAGAGCAGGAAACCTGCATACAAAACGTCCATAGTTTTACGTGTATTGGTCAAACAAATTCCAAGATGTGGCTCCTGAAATCTAGCACTATATTGGAATAGATCCAGGTTAGGTATGGTTAATGGGAGTAGAAAATATTGTGGATGTGGTTGGGGGATGAGTTGAAATGCTGGTGTTTCGCATGCTTGAACTGCTGGAGGAATAGTTGCGATTCATCAGACTCAGGAAGGCAGTTCCTTTCAATTTATGAACTTCCATAGATGGTTTTATAATCATTAAATTTTTATTTCAAGCCCGACTATCCAGTGGTACCCAATGCCAAGTCCTTAGTAAAATTATTGTTTACTAGTACGTGCCCATAAAAAAAAAAATTTGAACCGCGAGCAAGAAACAACAACCACACAGGCTGTTTCTTCGCTCTCGCGTGCCCGTACGTGCATGGCCCGGAAGTTCGCATATGATTCGCAGTTACGATTATTCGCAATTTAGTTTTAATACCCAATTATTCAATTTGCGCCAACGTATTTTACCTTTTCGCAATGTCGTGGCAAGGAAAAACAAAAAGAGAAGAGAAGCGAAAAAAAAAATTTACTTCCTGGTTCGGAGCATACCAGCACTCTGACATTACCGAAATTTATGCACCATCTAATATGAAAACGATCATAACTTGGGGCATTGTGTTTATCTATAAATGCACACAAGATTTATATATTTATAATAATATCTATAAATTGAGAAATTATTAGAATACACGAAGTCATCACTCTCCGGAAGTCCGTACATTGTAACCCGTAATGGGGAATGCAGCTGAGCTTCCCTTCCCCATCGGCCACGCCCACGCAACAACGTGTCTTGTCATTGGTTTGGTAAATAAATGGCCATAACTTGGGAGGCACTTGTCCGATTTAATATCAAACCTTGAAAAGGCACATCCTCAGGTCCCCAGCAATATATCTGGCAAGTTTCAATTAGATCGGACCAGTGGTTGTCGGGAAACAGCGGTCACACACACACACACACACACACACACACACACACACACACACACACACACACACACACACACACACACACACACACACACACACACACACACACACACACACACACTGCTGGAATTATAGATAGATGATGATTTCATTCAAGATGAACTTTTGCTCAACTTTTGACTTCCACATTTCAATCGCTTCCTTCCTACCTCCATCCGCACCCCAATCCTATTTCCCAGACAGAACTCCAATATCAACTTGAAGTCTTTCTACATTGCATAACATACCTTGCGGCATATCTACTCCTAAAATAACATTTTTATTCAATGATTATGCAGTGAGGTATTTCATCATATATTAGTCAGAGGTTATGGCTGGCAGGATCGCCTCGAGGGATGCATACTCGCCTCTCAGCTATCTCGCCTGGGTTTGAATCCAGACCCAGCTATGAACTGTAATCCCAGTCTTTCACAGGCAGGGTGATTCATCAATGTGTGTGCCGTTCCTTGGATGGATGTTAAACGGGCGTCCCATCTGCTGGCATTAGTTGGTGGACTTTAAAGAGCCAATGTTGTTCTTTGTGAAGAATAGGTGAGCTCTGACCTACATCATGGTCAAATTGCATATTCCTGCCCTAACTACTTCTGGGAAGGCAATTGCAAACCACCTCGTATAACTCTTGTTCAGGAAGCTGTTTCGGCAGCACCAATGCTCTGCAAAGAGAATGGTACATGAGAGACAGAGACAGAGACAGAGACAGAGACAGAGACAGAGAGATGAGACGTTATATTTTTACTAATCACCTGAAATCATTTTGAAGCAGTCATTGCTCTGGAGTTCCTCAAATACAGAGTGATCAAAGTAAAGTATTTGGCATAGACTGTTGAAGTAAAACAACATAAGTTGTCAAGTGGATTTAATTAACATTAAAATGTACTGGTTGCTGCCAACAGTTCAACCTTCAACCTCATCCTTGGATGAAGTGGAGACCTACATCCCTGGGGTCATGGTTTGCAACGAGATCTACGAGGCTTGGAACGAAGCACGCACACCACCAATACAATCGCTTGCTGTTTCTAACATTCAGAGTCGTCCCCTTCCAATTCCTCGGGAAAAGGCTTGGACTGAAAGGTGCTGTAAACGCAACAGTTATGTACCTAGTAAATGTTACATCGAGAGGAAATCATCTTGATTACTCAGTAATTATTAGTGCTGGTAATTTATATTTCTCAAGTAGGTTCAGGACATGTCGGAAATTCAATCAGTCCTGAAAACTGAGCTGAGAAGCAGCCGACTTGCCTTTCAGCATTCCGGTCTTCGTATGATTCCATTCACCATGGCATCTGATTATAAAATTTCTGGTAATTAGCAGGCAGACCGTTGCATAACCATCCTGCCTCTTTTGAAAGGACATTAAGCTGGTAGTTCTGGTAGCTGGGCATTAAAGACCACCCCCTCCCCCCCAGTTTCAAAAACAGTAGACCATTGCATGCATGTGTCCTCGTGAAATTTTTGCCTTAACTAGTGCAAGGAAGACAGTGCCAACCCTCCCTCGTCTCCCCCCCCCCGAATATTCTTGGGAAGCATTCGAGTATGGTACTAACTGCGATGTATGCTTTGACCGCTGATTATTGCATTCGTTGACTGTTGCTAACAATTGGAATTGAACAGTGATATATATATATATATATATATATATATATATATATATATATATATATATATATATATATATATATATATATATATAATCATGAGAACGAAGATCTCAGTAAAAGTGAAGAGGTAACTTACTTGCACATACCACGGCCTTGGCAGTGATAATTTGCACCTTACCATTTCCTGTGTGTGCCTCCAATCCCAGGTATACTGACAAACACGTTGAGTGTGCATCGATGCGGAAGACTTCCCTTCACACATATGAGGACATTGTGTTTCTGCCTCAAGACACAAAAGGTAAGAATGGGAGTAAGATAGAATTGATGCATAACTCAATGATAAATCTATAACACAAGTTTTTGGTTTCTGTATGAAATGATAGGTCACATTTCAAAGAGTGTGGCAGCAGAAATACATGTTAGGGCCATCACATATGCGTCTAAGCACGGACTATTCCCACACCTTAATTCTCTAAATAGTTCCCATTTGGAATCTGTTTATATGTGCTTTAACTTTCTCGGCCTCTGAAGCATGGACTGGTGCAGACAGATAGCGAGAAGCATGTGCGAACGGATATGGCGAAAGTCGCCTTGCCAACCAATGAGATGGAGCAAGTACTGTGTTAAAATAACGTGGGCTCTCTGGCGGCTATGTAGGAGGTGGAGCGCAGGAGAGTCAGTCAGTTAACCAGGCTCAGTCGAGCGACACCAAGTTGAACGAGCGAGTGGTGGAGTAAGTCAGTGAGTTGACCCGGATAGTAAACAAAGCATCAGAGCTGTGAGGGTGAATCCGGACTGAAGTGAGGTGCTGAGTCAGGACCAGCTCTGTATCCCTTATGTGCTCAAAGACAACACAACCACACAAGAGCCCAGTGGGGAATGTGGACCACGACGTGGCGATTCTCATGCAACACTTCCATTGCAACCACAACCACAAGCACCATGTAATAGGCATAGCAAGTGTACAGGTTTCTTTTGGGCTTGCCCTGCTCTTGCTGTTTCCTATCCGTAAGTGCATGGCCCAGAAGATCTTGGATAAGTTGATGGAATTATTTGTGGGCACGCAGGTTTATAGACTGAACGGAATTCTCTCCTTCATTGTGATGTTGCTCCTCTGTCCTCATTTCCTCCTCTTTAAATAACCCTGTTTTCACCATAGGAGTGTTGGTTCTGTGTGCAGTCTGGAATTGGCACAAATAACCGTGGCATGAGTAGATCCATGGACGTTGGAAATTGGTGCCAAAATCTCTCATTCGGAGGGAGCAAATGTGGTGGTTCGTCGATGGTCTTTGCTCGGCCCCCTTCCTTTTTGAACCAGCAAACGTATCGCAGGCGGCAGGCTCTTTTGTGTTACTCTACTGTGCATAGGACACCGAAGTTAAGATCTTTTTGGCTTTCCCGTCGGATGACGTACAGTCCCAGTCACAAAGTCGGTGACCTTTTATGTGGAAGATTTGATTGTGTCCACCCGCATCACTGTTACAATATGTTTAACCATTAGCTCACCTGGAACCTAGTTCCGGGGAGCTTATGGGATGGCGTGTCATCCGTCCACAAATACTTTTAACTTGTTCTCTGAAACTACACTATGATTTTGATTACGCCTTACCACAATGTTCATCACGATGTATGTACCAAAGTTTGTTCATGGCATTAAAAAAAATCAGGCCCGAAGGGGGTCTTTGGGGGTTGCCCCCCAAAATAGGTATTTGCTTTCTTCTCCGAAACCACACACACAATTCTGATGAAACTTGACCACAACCTTTGTTACCCGTGATGCACCAAAGTTTGTTCACAGCATTAAAAAAAAATATCCATAGGTATTTACTTTCTTCTCCGTTACATATTTTGTGGGTCATCCATGCCTACCAGTGGTTTCCTGGTTATCTTATCCAGCCGCTACCAGGTGAGCGCCCAGGCGTATTGCCCCTATGTTTGTTGATATGCCTTATGTTAGTATATGTGCAACATTTACAAAATCTACAAAATATCCAATCTTGACTGTTCAAGGTGGAAATGATGGAAAACTTAAAACTGAGAGGGGCTGGCAGAATGGCCAAGACGTCGAAGTATGCACTCGTAACTCTTAAGTTATCTTGCCTGGGTTTGAATCTGAACCAAGCTATAAACTTGCAGGGTGATTAATCAATGTGTGTGCCGTTCCTCGGATAGATGTTAAACCGGAACCCCATCTGCCGACATTAGTTGGAGGATATTAAGTATCCCACGGTGGCCTTTGTGAAGACCAGGCAAGCTATTAGCAGCACTCGTGCCAAAGTCAAAGTTCCTTCCCTGACATCCTGTGTCTGAGTGGTGACCCATCCAGAAATGTAACTCTCGCCAAGGAAATTGCTTCAACAGAACTGACACTGTATAGAACATCGTACATGATCTGAAAATTGAGAAAGAATGATTTTTCCCAGTCGTGAGAAATGGTCAAATTGAGGTTGTACAAGTGAAATAATCGAACCAAATCAACGCTGAAATTTCATGTGATGATATTGTTCACTCTGAGCAAGTTACACTGGATGCGGCATCAATGCTGAATAAGCATTCTCAGTAAAAACCAAGATGATGGGAGACATAGTCACATGTGCTGTGTAACAAAGATATATTCCTTGTGAAGGAGGACAACAAAGCAGCTCGTATTCGCAGGAGATTGTCTGCACACTTTGATGATGCTTGTCTTGCATGGACCTACTCTCATGACATGATGAGCGATTTTGTGCATTCTCACGTGCCTGGGAATGATAGTGGCAGTTGCGGGGAGAGAGAGGTTTAAATTGGAATTGGATAGCTACCTGGATGCATAGGAGAAGAGATGTATGGGTATATTGGCAGGACTTGTTCGTGACTTGTGTGTGGATGGGTAATGGATACTGAGGTTGGTGCAGTGCAGGCATGATGAGCCGAATGGCTTCCTCCAGCACCAAAGTTCCGTGTGTGTGTGTGTGTGTGTGTGTGTGTGTGTGTGTGTGTGTGTGTGTGTGTGTGTGTGTGTGTGTGTGTGTGTGTGTGTGTGTGTACAATACGTACAAGTGTTGAATTTTCATTTTGGAGAATCACCAGACTACTTTGTATGTGGTAAATGCAGAATAATTGCTCGTCATGGTTGGAAGTGTGGACACAATCATTCATGATCACTTTAACAACCTGGTGTTGGCTTAGTGGTTAGGGTGGTGGCTTAGAATCCAAGAGTCCTGAGTTCAAGCCCTGTTGGCTGCTGAATTAACACCAGGGGGTTGACTCAGCCTGTCATCCTTCTGAGGTCGGTGAAATGAGTACCAGTGTAGCAGCCAAAAAGGCTGCACACTAAACGAAGGACTATCAACGGATTGATTAAATCTGGTATTGGTGTGGCGCAGGCATGATGGGCCGAATGGCCTCCTCGTGTGCCTTAATTCATTGCAAATCCTTGGAAATCCTTGTAACATCAACACAATTGGTTTATTAAAGGTGGGTATATTGTTAAAAACAAACAAGCAGTCATAAACTGGTACTTACAAAATCGTCAACTTGACCTCTGACGTTGTCTAATAAAAGCTGTCTCTAGAGAAGGTAGCGACGCAAACCAGAAGTTTCTACGATGATTCTGTACCAAACCATCAAAAATCGAATATTTGACCTTACTGTGACCTTGACCTTTGACCGATTTTGACCAAAATCTAAGCAGCACTAGCCATCACCCTCCTGAATCAGGTGGTGTAATTTGACATTGGTAGCTCCTTCCGTTCTCGAGTTATCATTTTTTGGATGTTTGACCTCACTGTGACCTTGACCTTTGACCGATTTTGACCAAAATCTAATCAGCACTAGCCATCACCCTTCTGAATCACGTGGTTTAATTTGACATTGGTAGCTCCTTCTGTTCTCGAGTTATCGTGCCTACAAACAAACAAACACACACAAACAAACACACAAACAGATGACGGAAGTCATCAATATACTTATGAAATCTTTAGATTTCGTAAAAATGTATTTAAAATAAAAAGTGTGTGTGTGTGTGTCTCCTCCATAACTCCATAACTATGAAACCTAATGGCCTGAAACTTTGCATGCATACTAAGGGAACTCCAAGGAAGTGCAACGGTGAAAATTGGGTGTTTTGGTTAATTAAAACACCCCTTTTGAAAATAATTAATGGCCTTATTTAATTATCTCCTTTATCAGGCACATCCTCAGCTACCTTGCTCTCTGGGGTCTTTCGGCACACACTGGTTACCTCACTCGGATCTTAATTTCGCCATTTTGTTCGGCCTGCTCAACAATGCCGTGAGATGGAACAGACCACAACAGTTTATTCACGAAGTTTTTTTTTTCACTTTCCTCACTTATATCATCGAATGCCTGATTAATTATCATAGTTATGAATCGCTGAATACATTGCGATGCTTATAAACGCCCGGAGACACCAGCGTTTGTGGCTTAATTTCATTTCCGCACATGCTATAACCCCTAGAATTTCTTAAACTAAGCTGAATTCCAAAATCCAGAATTGAACTTGGCGGCAGTTCCGTCTGATAAAAAAAAAATGTTCACTTGTATAATTCAGACATATATGATATATCAGGCATCTCCAGGAGGTGTGTGTTTAATATATGACATGTCGGTGATTGGTAATTGCTTCCCAAATAAGCCGTTCCTTATCAACCATTTTGTTGGAGTGCTTGAGCCACTTGGCGAGCAATCTACAATATTCACACTGTCCCTGAATACTGTATATTGATCGACTTGAACAACGTTCAGGGGCCACTCACCTGTGATGGCCCCTCATTGTTCTGCGGTAACTTTGGCATAGATAAACACAAACAAAAATGAGAAGGGCACTTGGTAGAGTGCATACATCTGCCACGCAATGCCTGATCCATGAGAACATATCGGGCCCAATACATTTTTGAAATATCATGCGATATAGTACTCTTTCGTTTTTGGCCCTTTCTCTCAATGGTGAAGAATCACTTTAAAAATTAAATAATTCTCGTATCCAGGTACGGATTCGGATATTCACCAAAATCAAATCACTTATTCCGTGTTACACACCCAACCTGTCCACCAAGTTTTGTCCGAATCTGTCCACAACTTTTTGAGATATCGTGCTATATATCGTTTTTGGCCATTTCTCTCAATGGTGAAGAATTACTTTAAAAATTCTTGTTGCCGGATCCGGATCCAGATCTTCACCAAAAATCTAATCATTTCGTCCTTATCACACACCGAACCTGCCCACCAAATATGTCCACAACTTTTTGATATATCCTGCACACAGACAAACAAACAGACAGACAGGGGTGAAAACATAACCTGCTTCTACCTTTAGTGGCAGAGGTTAAAACGAAACATTTCGTTAACATTACGGTAGGATAGCTGAGAGGTATGCATGCTCGCTCTAAGCTGTCTAGCCTTGGTTTGAATCCTGACCCAGCTATAAACTGTCATCCTGGTGTTTCACAGGCAGGGTGATTCATCAATGTCTGTGCAGTTAAACTGGATGGCACATCTGCCGGAATCACGCCCCCCACCCTCCTCCCCTCCACTCTCACACCCCTCCCCCTTCCCATCTCTTCTCTCACGCTCCCTCTCTGTCTGTCCACCCCACCCCCTCTCTCTCCCACCCCTCTCCAGCTCTCTCCCACCCCTCTCCCTCTCCCACTTCTCTCACTCTCACCCTCTCCCCACTTTCCCTCTACCTCCCACCCCGATCCCTCTCCCTTCTACCCCTATCTCCCTCTCCCACGCCTTTCCCTCTCCCACCCCTCCCCCTCTGCTAAGGGGACTGTTAAGGAATGACTTGTCTAGTTCTGAATTTAACAGGTAGATAGCATGGGTTTTTTAATTCTCCCACCGAGTGTTATATGGAACCTGGCAGTTAAAAAGAATATGTTGCTGTTTCGGCACCCGTCCCTTCCCATTTTATCCCTTTCATCACCCGTTCCTTCCCCTCCCGCTACCTTGCCTTCCCTTTGAATCACACTTGATCCCCCTACCCCCATGCTGCCCCCCCTCTCTTCACGCTGCCTTCCCTTCCCTTCCATTCCCCTCATGCCGCATTCTCTTCCCTTCATGCTGCCTTACTTTCCCTTTCCCTCACGCTGCCTTCCCTTCCCATAATGCTGCTTTCCCTTCCCCTCCTCTCATGCTTACCTCCTCCCAAACCCCCTCCACACTCCACCATCGCCCGCCCCCGCCATGGGCATCTAACAGCGGTCTCCACATGCTGTATTAATGTGCTTTTTTAACGTATCCCATTTTGTTCAATTCTGTACTACCCCCCCCCACCTTACCACCCCCTCCCTTCTCCAAAAGTCCCATGACCAAACGTAAGCCGAGAACCGCTCCCCTCACACTTACCTCTGCCCAAACCCCTTCCCCTCCCCACCCCCTCCTCCATCCTCCTTGCTCCCACCCCACCCCACTCCCAGAGTGTACAGCAACATTTGGTGAAACTTTGCTCTCCCCACCCCAACCTCCTCGCTCTTCCCCCTTCCTAGCTCCCCCTTCCTCACCTTCTCCTTGCTCCCTCCCTCCTCCCTTCCCCCAACCTCCCCTCTACTCTCTCTCTCCCTCCCCTCTCTCCCATCTCCTTTCGTTCTTCCTCCCCTCTCCCCTCTCTCCCTCCTTTCTCTTTGCTCTCTCTCTCCCCCCTCCTTTCTCCATCCTCTCTCTCCCCCTCCCCTTCGTCCTCTCTCTTTCCTTCCCCTTCCTCCCCTTGCTTTCCTCCCTGCTCCCCCCATCTTCCTCCCCACCACCCCCTTAATATGCCCGTCACTGAAGCAACATATATATATATATATATATATATATATATATATATATATATATATATATATATATATATATATATATGTATATATATGTATATATGTTGTTGCGGGGTCGGGTGAGAAGACGACTAGGTTGGGGAAGCTACGTCGATTCCCACCGGACTCCCCGGAATTATAGGCCATCGCTCACGGACAATTCCGTGACGCGGCGGGTCGCTTAACCGACCGTGGACGCCAATAACTCAACCACGTGACCTGGGGTCCTCCCACCCATGGAATCGAGTTACCTAATTAACCAGATGGTTTAATCACCGAGGTACCATGCTCTCGTTACACCTTGTCCAAACCTAATCACTCTACCGGATCGGATCACCTTTCCGGATTGGATGCAGCCGAGCGACACTGCCAAGGACGTACCGGCTAAAAGCAACGGACCGTTGGGAATAAAGACCCGGCTGAACCTGGATTTGAATCATGATGGACCAATGAGTGAAAAGACAAAGGCGAGCTGGGAACATATCTACAACAATTATTTATTTACAGAAAGCGAGGAAAAGCATGTGGCACAACAAAGGTTTATTGGGGTGTAATGCAGGGAAAGATGAGAGAGGTGTGGGGTGCGGAAATTTTACAAACAACTTACAAAGCAAACACAGTGCAGACTTGATGCGAGATTAATAAAAGCAACAATCACAACAATAAAATATCTTATGCAGGCTTACTTAATGGACAGGTGCCAACACTCTCAGACACACACTCAGACAAAGTAAACCCAATTGTGAAAGGGACTTCTGCAGTCAGGGAGGGAGGGAGTTGAGGTTACAGTTTCTCGGTACCTGAGCGTTTCGGGGGAGGGATGCTCCATGGTGCGGTACCCGACAATGGTTGAGTTGTTCGGCCACAACCGTATGTGTGGAGATCGTGTCTGCAGGGGGGCTCAAGTGGAGAAGAGCGGAGTCCAAAGGGGGGATGAGAGATGAGCAGCAGGCAGGACCAGGCAAGAGGCCGTTCGTCGAGGTCGTGAGGTCGGAGATAAGGAACAGAAAGCGGGGCGAGACAGGAGGCTTGGTCCAGAAACAAGGGGCGGTTCGACGTCGTGTCGGCGGAGACAAGTCTCAGGAACACTCACTCACAACTACTCCAAACCCCTTTCAATTCCTTCACTCTTCAATTCTCCTCCAATTCTCATCTGCAATTCTCCTTCCAACCTTCGCAACCACTTCAACCAACCAACTTCGACCACTCTCTGAGGATTGCTCTGTACTTTATTGAGCCCGGAGTTCGGGAAGGAGCCAGTTTGAAACCGACGTCATCGTCCGATCCGAGCATCCCGATTGGACCGGCCCTTCACGTGGTCCGCCTTTCTGGGCTGGGTTTCAGCCAGACTCTGGTATGATCCGCCCACGCAGCACATGTCTGGCCTTTGTCAGGAGGATGTGGTACAGCTACAGCGTTTGTCCAGCCGAACGTCGGGATTTTGACTCAGAAAGCGAGAGTCCGGGTAGATGATGGTACACTGTGGCCAGCGAAACGAGGGGAGCAAGCAAGATGATGGCACCGTGGATTGTAAAAGGAGGGAATAAAATAAAAGGGGAAAATGATGTTATAACCTAACTAATAGCCCATCGCAACACACTCCCTTGTCTACCCACTAGACAAAAGGTAGGGACCTAACTACACGTATATTAATGGAATAACTCACTCAGGACAACTGTATGTTGTATGCATACGGTTCCGAGAACCGTAACAATATGCAGTGCTCCCTCGCTATATCGTGGTTCACTTTTCGCGGCTTCACTACATCTCGGGTTTTCAAATCCTCCAGTAGAAGAGATTTAATGCTCTTCTTGGCTGTGCAGTACTACATTCATCTCATCATCGTCATCTTCATCGTCATCAGTACTGCACAGCTATCATCATCATCATCATCATCATCGTCATATCTTCATAGGTCAGTACCCATAATACGTTTTTTTATATTTTATAGTACAATATAGTATTTAAACAATTATTTTTGGTCTTTGGCTTTGCAGCCCCATGAAGTCGCATTTCCGATGAAAATTTTTCAAATTTTTTTTTTAATAACTGATTAAATGTGTGTGGGGAAGGTTAATAAGAGTGTGTGGATGCTGTATAATGGTTTAAAATACGTTTAAAATGTGTTTAAATATATTTAAATAATTAAATAATATGTGGTTTCTACTTTGCGGATTTTCACCTATCGCGGGTGGGTCTGGAACGCATTAACTGTGATAGGTGAGGGAGCACTGTATTTACATGTGTATATGTATGTATATATGTATATATGTATATATATATATATATATATATATATATATATATATATATATATATATATATATATATATATATATATATATATATATATATATATATATATATATATATATATATATATATATATATATATATATATATATATATATATATACCGGGCGTAGTGGCGTGCGCCTGCAATCCGGCTACTCGGAGGCTTAGGTTGGAGGATCGCTTGAGGACGGGAGCTCTGCGCTGGGCCACACTATGAGATGGTGTAGGGCATCCCGGAATAATGGCGAAACCCAATCCTTATCCATGTGTGTGTATATATATATATATATATATATATATATATATATATATATATATATATATATATATATATATATATATATATATATATATATATATATATATATATATATATATATATATATTGTTGTGGTTAACGAAATTCGCAAACCCCAATTCAGGTCCCTTAGGTGAGATATCTCGGTAAGTATATGTGTAGTTAGGCCCAAACCCGTTGTTTAGAGGGAATAAATGTCATTCATGTGGGCTGCGACCCTTTTAGATAGCCGTTTTTCTTTTACTATCTTTATTTTGGACCAGCCGCCATTACTACCACCACCAACCACGTCTCAACAGCCATCACACAACAACCACCAACCACAACGCCGCTTCACGACAACAGCCACGACCTTTACCGTCACAACTCGCCACCATCGTATCACCACCATTCTTGCGCCACTTGTGGGCACCGATACTGGACTCGTGCAGGGCGCGCACCGAGCAGCGTGTTCAGAAACATCACAGACTTTCCGAAGAAAACGGATCAAAAACGACTCACGCCCACTTCTGTTCCGTCCTATCGGTGAGCGTGGGACGATTTGGCCCCGCCTCCAGGGCGTTGGAGTGCGTTCGCCATATGCAAATTCATGGATCAAAAACCATTCACGCCCACTTTTCCTCGGTCCAATGGGGAGCCAGTTAGAGGTGAAGGGTCGGCGGTAAAGGGTCAAAGGTGAAAGAGTGAGGCCACGGGGGATATAAACGGCTGCGTTCGTCAGTCAAAGCAGTTCGCAGTTCGCAGTTGGGAGTTCGCGGAGCCAGTGAAGAATTGGGACGAGTCAAGAGAGGAGACGGAGAGGGCGATCGGACGAAGCTGTGGAGAGGCGGCGGCGGCGAAGGCGGTTGAGGGGGTGCTCGCGTCGGAGTCGGGGAGCCGCGGAGGGAGAGGCCGGCGGCGCGACCGAGGTCGTGGTGGAGACGCTCGTCGCGGGACCCGAGACAGGGAGATATCCTCCATCCCCCGAGCATCAACAACCCCCTCCTGTTTCCCCCCGCGCTGAGATAGTGCGACAAGGGGGCCCCTTTCCCACCCCCTACCAGACACTGTCCGCGAGGCCCGCGGAGTTGGGGCACCACCGCCACTTTGCGTCTCATCATCAGACGGGTAGGCCCGACGCGGTCTCGGCCCCAGGCCCGCCTACCCCCCTCATCCTTGAGGGTGGTCCTTTTCTTTTGCTTTGGGTATATGTGTTGCCGGCGCCGTCTGTGAAGTAAAATTGTATAAGTGTTGCCGTGTGCTCGGTAGTCGGATAGCTCTGCATTGTCTTCTTCTTTTATATTTGCTTTTTGTGTAATACTGTGTGTTTCTTCTCCTTTTACATTTGCTTTTGGTGTAATTGTATATGTGTGCTTTCCGTTCATCGCGAAATAAATGTGCTTATTGTTGAACTGTTTTCCCGTTTCGCTTCGTCTTTTCCTGTATTGAATCTCCATCTTACTTCACGTAAAGGGTTGGTCGTGGGTTAAAACGCCCGATAATTAATCGAACCGTCGGGGCCGACGATAACACCGCTCGGTTATCCCGATAGTACGGAACGGGTCGCTTAAAGTGGCCCGTGTCCGAAGTCGACCTGCGGCGAGGTGCGATCGCCCGGTCTACCCTCCGTGTGGGTACTTAGGTAGGTCGAATTTGGCGAGCAACCCTATCCCACGCGGGGGGCCGATTGGCACGATCGTGGTGAGGCCGAAAGGTCCACCCGTGACTAGTTCCCGGCGTTAGTCCGAGAGGGTCACGACTGGATTGTCCGTCCGGTGGGCGACGTGCCGCGATTCGAGTTACGTGGCCGTTCGCATGCCGGCGGGCGCGAATCCGCAACACTGGTGTCAGGTCGTGCGATATAAACCCATCGCCCTCCTCGCGGCACTGGTATCGGAGAACGGGAAAACTGGCTCTCCTGTCTCCAACTAAATTCACGGACAAAGCTTAGGCAGGATTATGGATTTGGACCGGACGGGTTCTCCACGCGATCGTGTGTGTTAAGCTCCAACGGGCAAAGCACATGTGTTCGCGTGGGGAACCCCTCGAGACGTGGGGCTTGTGTTTTTTTTTTATGCGCACGGTGACGTCATGGCTGCACGCGGGGTTGGAATCCGGCAGGAGGGGTATCCCTGCCGGATGGTACCGTCCAAGGAGGGACGAGGTACATGTGCAGCTGCATGACGTCACGGGCAGGTGCAAAGTGCGCGAGCTGTGAATTGCCGCGCTGGTGCTGCGCATGGGAAAAAAAAAAAAAAGAGAAGCAAGCCTCACTTTCGGGTGCACAGGATTCCTGGGCAAGGGGTGGAAGACCCCCTTACCAGGGCACAGGATGGAAACTAGTTAGGGGGAAGGGTTAGCTTAGTTAGACCGGCTCCATGGGGCAGGGGTAAGTCCTCATGGGGCCCGTGGAATGGATTAGTTAGAGGGATTTAGATGAGCTTTCGGTTGGGAAATAAAATGATTTATTTGGAGACAGTGACAGCCTTTGGATTTGTAGAGTTGACATAGTTTAGCTACGTAGTGATAAAAGGAACGTGCTTTAGTGTAAGGGACGACGTGGGAGCACGGGTTAGGTAGGGGAGGTAGTTAGAAGGATGGCAGAGTTCAGCGGTGTGTGTGTTGAAAAGTTGTGAGGTGAGTACATGTTGAGTGAGTGAGGCCAGCGGGTCTGTGTGTGTGGAGTGAATGGGGAATGCATGGTGCGATGAGTGATTGGGGGGAGGAGTGACTCCCGCCCAAGGGACCCCGGGGTCAGTGTAGAGTGAGTTAGGGGGTTAGTCAAATTAACAAAAATGGAGGTTGTTTTGTTGTTGGTGGGAGTGTAGGCTCGAAACCCGTTTGGAGGGGTGCAGGAGCCCTGTTGACGGGCTGGGAGCGTGGCTGCGAAAAGTGAGTATCGCTGAGTGGGTACCCCGGGCACCAGGCAAGTCGGCCGTAGTAGGCCAAGGGCCCATGGGGGGCCGGGATAGCGTAGTGGGCACGGGTGCGTCTGCTTGGTGCGGGGGCCCGGGGCGTCATTAGCCGCGTGGGCAGTGTTGTGGGCACGGGTGACCCTCGGAAAGGGGCCTGGGAAGCCAGCCTGCCACGTGTGCGTTTCAGGGGAGGTGCCATGGGGGGCACTCCCCGGTGTTAGGGAGCTGGTAGGCTCGGAGGCAGTGTAGTGCCCGGGGGTGCCATAGCGGGAGATTCGGCAGAGGGTCGTGCCTGCCAAAGGGAGCCACGTGTCCCAGCCATGAGACCGTGTGAGGGCACGGAGAGAAAATTGGGGGGCGAGGCCCGAAATTGTGAGGACACCAACACAGGCGATGGGAATCTGGGTTGTTAGAACCAATAGTTTAAGCGAGAGGCGCTTGTTGAAAGCCCCGGGGTAGTTTAACAGTTAAATGGTTAGGGTAGATTAGGAAGTGTACCCCTCCGCACCATCCATCCCCTCGCTGTCGTTGTGGGCCGCTGGACCCACTTTGGTTATAGATCGCTGAACTCTGGGGAGGCCATCTTGAGGCTTCATTGGGCCTCGGCACAGGACGCTAGCTCTCCCTTGTTCCCCTCCGGGAAGGGAACGTAGGGGTTGGGAGTAGGCGAGGTGACAGGATAGGTTAGCCGAACAAGGACAGTACAGGGGGTTAGGGGACGATTTATAGTGGGGAAGTAAAAAAATAATAATAATAATAATAAAAAAATAAGTTGGGGCTAAATTGGGGTTTGACAAATTAAGTGGGTATAGACAGTGACAGGCAAAGGCGATAGGTTGGGAGGGAGACCGTAGGGTAGGTCCGAGCCCACCTTCCGAGTGGCCAGCACCACCGCACTCCCTCCACCAACCTCCACTGAACGACAAAGGCTGGCCAGCTTCATCTGCTGGCTGTGTTGCTGTAAGGCCTGTGCCGGCCCACTCCATCTGCCGGCTGGCTGTTTTTCTTCAAGGCCTGTGCCGGCTCACTTCATCTGCGGCTGTGCTTCAAGGCCTGTGCCGGCCAGTTCATCTGCCGGCTGGGTTTGCCTGCAGCGGCCTTCTTCTGCGGGCTGTGTTTGCCTGCTGCCTTTGCCATGCCATGCCCACTGCCCACGTTCACCAGCCCCATTCAATTTTGCTTTGCCCCCCTCCCCCTGTTCATTTCCATGCGCGCCGGGATCATCGTAAAAGCAACAGTTTGCAAGCTGCAAGAACTGCCCTGTTGGCAGCTACAACACGGGCCTGCAGTGGCGGCCCGTGCACCGTGTTTGCGTTCAGTTCAAACCATTCATCCATCCATTCGTTGTGTTCATTGCGTGTGCCACTTGAGCTGGCACGGAGACTGCGTTTGTGCAGCCCATGCACCGTTGTGGTTCACTGCGTTCAGTTCAAACCATTCATCCATCCATTCGTTGTGTTCATTGCGTGTGCCACTTGAGCTGGCACGGAGACTACGTTTGTGCAGCCCATGCACCGTTGTGGTTCACTGCGTTCAGTTCAAAAGGGAAGGCCTTGGACTGTGTGTGAGCAGCCGGCCGTGTTCCCTGTCACCTGCATTGTTTGAGCCAGAGACTGCATGCGAGCAGCCTGGCTCCCTGCTAACTGCTTTCTTTTTGCAGAGTTCATTGATCCTGGGCCATGGTTTAGTGTAAAATTTGTAAGTAAGGTTAAGATGTACTGTAAATATGAGTGCGCCCCCGGCATGTATGTCTTAGCGCCGGCAATTTTATTTAAGTCGTCGGTGTGAGTGAGTTTGTTTAGGTAGTTACTCAGCCCTCAGGTTATTTATTTTGGGGACACGAATACCATGAATGTCGCACTCAGGGATCCGTAGGTAAAATGTACTAGGGGAAAACTACACATGATGGCACACGAAAATTTGACGACTCGGGATGAGTCTGTAAAAAGGGGAGGGGGTAGTGTTGTGGTTGACGAAATTCGCAAACCACCATTCAGGTCCCTTAGGTGAGATATCTCGGTAAGTATATGTGTAGTTAGGCCCAAACCCGTTGTTTAGAGGAAATAAATGTCATTCATGTGGGCTGCGACCCTTTTAGATAGCCGTTTTTCTTTTACTATCTTTATTTTGGACCAGCCGCCATTACTACCACCACCAACCACGTCTCAACAGCCATCACACAACAACCACCAACCACAACGCAGCTTCAGGACAACAGCCACGACCTTTACCGTCACAACTCGCCACCATCGTATCACCACCATTCTTGCGCCACTTGTGGGCACCGATACTGGACTCGTGCAGGGCGCGCACTGAGCAGCGTGTTCAGAAACATCACAGACTTTCCGAAGAAAACGGATCAAAAACGACTCACGCCCACTTCTGTTCCGTCCTATCGGTGAGCGTGGGACGATTTGGCCCCGCCTCCAGGGCGTTGGAGTGCGTTCGCCATATGCAAATTCATGGATCAAAAACCATTCACGCCCACTTTTCCTCGGTCCAATGGGGAGCCAGTTAGAGGTGAAGGGTTGGAGGTAAAGGGTCAAAGGTGAAAGAGCGAGGCCACGGGGGATATAAACGGCTGCGTTCGTCAGTCAAAGCAGTTCGCAGTTCGCAGTTGGGAGTTCGCGGAGCCAGTGAAGAGTTGGGACGAGTCAAGAGAGGAGACGGAGAGGGCGATCGGACGAAGCTGTGGAGAGGCGGCGGCGGCGAAGGCGGTTGAGGGGGTGCTCGCGTCGGAGTCGGGGAGCCGCGGAGGGAGAGGCCGGCGGCGCAACCGAGGTCGTGGTGGAGACGCTCGTCGCGGGACCCGAGACAGGGAGATATCCTCCATCCCCCGAGCATCAACAACCCCCTCCTGTTTCCCCCTGCGCTGAGATAGTGCGACAAGGGGGCCCCTTTCCCACCCCCTACCAGACACTGTCCGCGAGGCCCGCGGAGTTGGGGCGCCACCGCCACTTTGCGTCTCATCATCAGACGGGTAGGCCCGACGCGGTCTCGGCCCCAGGCCCGCCTACCCCCCTCATCCTTGAGGGTGGTCCTTTTCTTTTGCTTTGGGTATATGTGTTGTCGGCGCCGTCTGTGAAGTAAAATTGTATAAGTGTTGCCGTGTGCTCGGTAGTCGGATAGCTCTGCATTGTCTTCTTCTTTTATATTTGCTTTTTGTGTAATACTGTGTGTTTCTTCTCCTTTTACATTTGCTTTTGGTGTAATTGTATATGTGTGCTTTCCGTTCATCGCGAAATAAATGTGCTTATTGTTGAACTGTTTTCCCGTTTCGCTTCGTCTTTTCCTGTATTGAATCTCCATCTTACTTCACGTAAAGGGTTGGTCGTGGGTTAAAACGCCCGATAATTAATCGAACCGTCGGGGCCGACGATAACACCGCTCGGTTATCCCGATAGTACGGAACGGGTCGCTTAAAGTGGCCCGTGTCCGAAGTCGACCTGCGGCGAGGTGCGATCGCCCGGTCTACCCTCCGTGTGGGTACTTAGGTAGGTCGAATTTGGCGAGCAACCCTATCCCACGCGGGGGGCCGATTGGCACGATCGTGGTGAGGCCGAAAGGTCCACCCGTGACTAGTTCCCGGCGTTAGTCCGAGAGGGTCACGACTGGATTGTCCGTCCGGTGGGCGACGTGCCGCGATTCGAGTTACGTGGTCGTTCGCACGCCGGCGGGCGCGAATCCGCAACAATATATATATATATATATATATATACATATATATATATATATATATATATATATATATATATATACATATATATATATATATATATATACATATATGTTGTTCGTCTTTCGGCTGCTCCCATTCGGGGTCGCCACAGCGGATCATCCGTTATGATCCGCATGCTGATTTGGCATAGGTTTTACGCCGGATGCCCTTCCTGACGCAACCCTGGTCGCCTCTTACGACACAGGGATAAGGATTGGGTTTTGCCATGATTCCGGGCTGCCCTACACCCTCTCATAGCGCGGCCCAGTGCAGAGCTCCCGTCTTCAAGCGGTCCTCCAACCCAAGCCTCCGAGTAGCCGGATTACAGGCGCACGCCACTACGCCCGGTCCATATATATATATATATACATATATATATATATACATATATATATATATATATATATATATATATATATATATATATATATATATATATATATATGTATATATATATATGTATATATATATATATATATATATATATATATATATATATATATATATATATATATATATATATATATATATATATATATATATATATATATATATATATATATATATTTATGTGTGTGTTTTTATATGTTTCTATGTTTATATATATATATATATATATATATATATATATATATATATATATATATATATATATATATATATATACACACACACACACACACACACACACACACACACACACACACACACACACACACACACACACACACACATATATATATATATATATATATATATATATATATATATATATATATATACATATATATATATATACTGTATATGTGTATATGTTTGTATGTATGTATATATATATATATATATATATATATATATATATATATATATATATATATATATATATATATATATATATATATATATATATATATATATATATATATATATATATATATATATATATATATATATATATATATATATATATATATGTGTGTTTTTGTTTGTATGTGTATATACACACACACACACACACACACACACACACACACACACACACACACACACACACACACACACACACACACACACACACATATATATATATATATATATATATATATATATATATATATATATATATATATATATACACACACACACACACACACACACACACACACACACACACACACACACACACACACACACACACACACACACACACACACACACACATATATATATATATATATATATATATATATATATATATATGTGTGTTTTTGTTTGTATGTGTATATATATATATATATATATATATATATATATATATATATATATATATATATATATATATATATATATATATATATATATATACACACAAATGCAAGGAACTTTGGCAGAACAGGAGGCCATTCGGCCCATCATGCCTGCCTTGCCCCATCACCATGAACCATCATCCACCCACACTCTGGGAGACCATTCTACGCATTAACTATTCTCTGACTGAAAGACCCCTAACTTAAAACTGTCTTTACTCTCATCATCTTTACATCTTTACCCTCAAGCTATGGCCTCTGTGCTTACACTTTCCATTCTGCTGATAAACACCACTCCACCAATGTTGTCCACACCCTTCATTCTTTTAACCATCAAATGTATAAAGTCCTGTCTTCTTCAATGACTGTCTTACGATTTTCTTAAGACCTCAACTATTATATTGCCCAATAATTTTCTGTAGATTATTTATGGCAGTAAGTTGTAAAGTGCATCCTCTAATGGTGCTAAAGTTGTTTTTATTTTTTCCTTTAAACACTGTAAATCATTACAATGTTGCTGCCACCAGTTAGGAATGTGTGATCTCACAAACAGAATCCTGAGGTTATTGTGCAACCAGAAGTTGAGACAAGTGAAAGATTGTTTTGAGTGTTGTAACTTCCTGCATGTGAAACGTACAGGTTTAGGTGCAGTTGTGTGACAGGAAAATTAAACAAATAATTGTGTCTGCTGGGGGAGTGAAGGAGGATCAGGAAGTGGGTATATCGATATATAAGGGGTTTATATATCATTGTAAATTGTTTGGCGTTGAGGTTCGACCTGTTTTTATGTTGAGCTTCACGCTCTCTTGCTGAAGGTATGAGAGAGTCAGACATGCAATCTTACCCTGTGCTGCCGGTGACAGGTGATGCAGCATTGGCTGAGGCTACAGTTTACAGTGAAGTGTCTGCTTACATGGAATCCACACCCTTGAAAAAGGTATGTGTGTGCGTAAACTTGATCACCTTTATAAAACGAGTTTGGACTTATTCTGCATGATTGTAAGTTGTCCCTCATTTTTTGGTCTTAGCTGATTGTAATAGGGGTTTGACAGAACCCCACATAGTTTTATGGGAATTGGGTTGGGGATACTTTGGAACTTGTCTTTAAGTACTCTAATTATTTAGCTTTGGGTTGAGTTAATAGTCGGTATAATCACGTCGATTAATTAGGCAATGACAGACATGAGGCCAGATCAAGCTCAGGGAAGAGGAGATTGAAGAAAATCCTTAAAGGTTCCATAATTGTTGATCTGTTATTTTCTTTGAGATCTCTGCTCTGGTGCCCCTCATTCAAGATGTCGGGCTAGCCTGTCAGTGTTCCCATTTAAACCTGAGGCTCATGGTGTCAGGAACCCTCTGCCGTACCATCTGTCATCCCTCAGACCGGCAAGCAGCAGCTTCTTCACTCACTGCAGATCTGGATAAAATCACAAACTGGTCCAACACGTGGAACATGTCTTTCAATCCAGACAAATCTTACACTCTCACTATGTCTCTTCGAAAGGACCATTTACAACCCCCCCCCCATCCACTTTCTCAACAATCCTCTGGAAGAAGTATTTTCTTTCAAGCTTCTAGGTCTCACTATCTGCCATGACCTTTCCTGGGAAAGTCACATTTCCAACCTCGCCTCAAAAGCCAGTCGCCGACTGGGAATCCTCCGTCGTGCTAAGTCCTTCCTCGGCCCTCTTGAGCTCCTGACCACTTACAAAGCTTTTGTCTGTAGCCTGATGGAGTACTGCTCTCCCCTCTGGGCTGGTGCTCCTGCCTCCCACCTTTCTCGGCTTCACGCTGTCGAAACCAGGGCATTTAAGATCATCGGCATCTCCCGCAATGAAGCTGAGTCTTTGGGCCTCTCACTCAATCACCGCAGGTTGGTCGGTGGTCTTTCTGTCTTCTACCGACTCCTCTCCAGCCTTGCCCCCCTGCTCTCTCTGCGATTTGTCCCCACCACATTTCCACAGGGCGCTCAAGGTCCGCCAACAACCCCCTTCTGGTAAAACTACCAAAATCACGAATCACTGCTCATCTTCACTCTTTCATTCCTCTTTTTTCCCCTTTGGAATAAACTTCCTCACTCTATTCTTTCCCATTCTTCCCTCCAGGCTTTCAAAACAGCTGTTCACCACCACCTCTTATCTTCCCCCATCCAAATCCTCGATCTTTTCTACCCCCGATAATCCACCCAAGCCCAATTCCTTCATTTCTCCTGCTTTCCTTCCTGAAAGTCCCTGAAATGTCCATCTTCTCTTCGCCATGTTCCCCGTCCCATCCCCATCCCTCTCCCTTCCACAGTTCACCTAATGTGTCTGTTCCCCACTGTTTTGTCCCTTCCACTCCCGCCCCTCTTGTCTCATGCCTCCTTGCTGTGAGTTGTGTGTTCGCTCTCATACGAGCCTCGACCAAGGTATACAAAAAAAAAAAAAACCCTGGTTCAAATCAAATATACCATTTGTGTTTGTGCATTTGCTTATAATGTCCTTGCAGTTAATGTAAATGTACACTGATTGTCTGCTCATATCTTTGTCCTAAATGTGATATAAAAGTACAAGCTCGCTCCTCCATGAGCCTTAAATCACTGTAAAAATACAAATATGTTTTGCTGGTGTCTAAAACTCTTCTTGGACCTTGGTACAAGAATAATATTGGTGACAAGGACAGCAGTGATCTTATTATTAGCACCTGCTGGACTTAATCCGAAATGGGGGCTTATGGATTTGCTCTCGATTTTCGTGTGTGTGTGTGTGTGTGTGTGTGTGTGTGTGTGTGTGTGTGTGTGTGTGTGTGTGTGTGTGTGTGTGTGTGTGTGTGTCTCTGAAACCATATCTCAGACATGGATGGACCGATTTTATTCATACTTGGCAAAAGACAACACATGATGGATTGATGGTATACATATGCACATCATTTTGTTTTGCGATGCGATCAATGATGGCCAACTGGCAGACATTTTATTTGTAAACAATTCTGAAGACGACGATGGTTCACGAGTGGTATTTGACGATGTAGATTGTTTCAGAAGTCAAGGATGAGACAATGTGATAATTTTTGATCAAGTTATAAAAATGATAAACATGATGTGGTACGAGTGACAGGTTATTAGCTGCAAAATGTCGAAAACCCGGTTTCGTTCAACAACTTAAAAAATTTTACCTTTGCATAACCTTTAAAGGTCCCAAAACAATGTTGTGGACATTAAAATAAGGAAACAGGATACGTGCTATAGCTTATTGGAGTTAGTTCGTCGAAGAAGGTCTAAAACCCGGTTAGATTCCCACAACTTTGAAAATTTGACCTTTGTGAACTTTAAAGGTCAAAGGTCAAGGATTATGACCTTTGGTGCAAAACTTCCTCTGGAACATTCCAGGAACAATATAATGGCATTTCACACTCCTCAGATTATCCATACTTTGATGAAATCAGCATAAAAACAAACTTGAAGTGGGCGCCACGGGCAAGGTGTCCGAGATAGAGCAAAATGGTTTCAAGACTTTAGGTGGGGAATGACTTCAAAATTATGCATAAAAATATTGTCATCCAAGCTCTCAAGGTTTGGGCGGTCGTATGATTTTTATGTCAAAATACGAAATTTTCGAAGTTCGTGACCTTGTGACCTTGACCTTGGTAGGAAAATGAAAAAAATCGAGCTCCGTGGGGCTATGCAGGTGCCATTGGGCTAACCAAATACCAAAACCCCTGCCAGATTCGACAAACCCCCGAGGAGGAGATGGATTTTTTTATGTCAAAATACGAAATTTTCGAAGTTCGTGACCTTGTGACCTTGACCTTGGGACGAAAATGAAAAAAAATCGAGCTCTGTGGGGCTATGCAGGTGCCACTGGGCTAACCAAATTCCAAAACCCCTGCCAGATTCGACAAACCCTCGAGGAGAAGATGCAAATTGAAATTGGCTACCCCCTAAAACCACAATTCGCAATTTTCTAAGTTTGTGACCTTGTGGCCTTGACCTTGGGACGAAAATGAAAAATCGAGTTCTGTGGGGCTATGCAGGTGCCATTGGGCTAACCAAATACTGAAACCCTGCCAGATTCGACAAACCCCTCGGAGAAGAATTTTTTTGTGTCAAAATTCGCAATTTTCTAAGTTCGTGACCTTGTGAACTTGACCTTGGGACGAAAATGAAAAACCGAGCTCAGTGGGGCTATGCGGGTGCCATTGGGCTAACCAAATACCGAAACTCTTGTCAGATTCGACAAACCCCCGAGGAGAAGATGCAAATTGAAATCGGCTACCCCCTAAAACCACGTTTTTGGGCATGGCTCCGCCCATAATGGGCGCACCATGCCCATTTTCAGGAAAACACAACTAGATCATGATATTAACCTGCCACCAAAATTTTATCAGGATCGGATCAAAACCCACGGAGCTATGCTCGGGACAGACAGACAGACAGACAGACACACAACAATAACGAATATAGTGCACTTATTTTTTTTTTGTGAAAATATTTTTTCGTGACCCAATTATTTATTTCGTGAAAATATTTTTTCGTGAACCAATAACCCGATGTTGAACACGTCCTCAACCATTTCTCGGACATGCATTTACTGATGTTTTTCAAACTTGGCACACAGATGAGGAGTGATGGCTTACATAAGCGTGTCATTTGTTTTCAAGATCAGATCCAAGATGGTCGACTGGCGGCCATTTTAGTTGTAAAAATCTGGTATCGAACACGTCCTCAACCATCTCCCGGACATGCATTAACTGATGTTGTTCAAACTTGGCACACAGATAATGAATGATTGCTTACATATGCACATCATTTTTTTTTTCGAGACCAAATCCAAGATGGCTGACTGGTGGCCATTTTGTTATTTAAATGTGTCCCAACCATTTATCGGACATGTATGGTCTAATTTTGTTCAAACATGCTAAAAGCACAGTACACGATGGCATACACTTGCACCTAACTTTAATTTGCAATCTGATCAGATTGCCAACTGGTAGACTGATGGCCATTTTAGTTGTAAATCAATATTGGCTAGCCCTTTTAGTCCATACAGCAAAATTACTGAAACAATTGGGGGGGGGGTTCTTTTTTTTTCCCCTTGTTTTTATTTTATTATTAATTTTTAATTAAGATTAAGGCTTTTGGAAGAGTGAGATGACAGAAGGTAAAAAGGCAAGGAACTCACAGTGGGGCAGTGGGAACACGGATGGACACAACAAACAAGGGAATGAATGGATGTGAAAAGAGGAAAGAATGCAGGAAAGAAAACACAGAAATCTACAACAAAGAGGTTTAAGTTAAGTCAAGTTAACAGAGGTGTGATATAACGTGGGTCGTGATGGGGCATGATTATGATGAGATAGTTGTTCACCTGTTTAAAGCCCTAGAGAAAAGAGTAGGATTGAATAGCCTCAGGAAGGCGGTTAAGCCTGCTGTTGGCTTAGTGGTTAGGGTGGCGGCTTGGGATCCTAGGGTCCTGAGTTCAAGCCCCGTTGACCGCTGAATTTATATACACTAGGAGGTTGACTCAGCCTGTCATCCTTCTGAGGTCGGCAAAATGAGTACCAGTGTACTGATAAGGGGGACACTGCATCAGCGACAGAGCCACATCCCAACCAATGATGCAACCAGCAGCCACATGCTGCTCGAGAGAGAGAGAGAGAGAGAGAGAGAGAGAGAGAGAGAGAGAGAGAGAGAGAGAGAGAGAGAGAGAGAGAGAGGAAGAGAGGAAGAGAGAGAGAGAGAGAGGAAGAGAGAGAGAGAGAGAGAGAGAGAGGAAGAGAGAGAGAGAGAGAGAGAGAGAGAGAGAGAGAGAGAGAGAGAGAGAGAGAGAGAGAGAGAGAGAGAGAGAGAGAGAGAGAGAGGGAGAGAGAGAGAGAGAGAGAGAGAGAGAGAGAGAGAGAGAGAGAGAGAGAGAGAGAGAGAGAGAGAGAGAGAGAGAGAGAGAGAGAGAGAGAGAGAGAGAGAGAGAGAGAGAGAGAGAGAGAGAGAGAGAGAGAGAGAGAGAGAGAGAGAGAGAGAGAGAGAGAGAGAGAGAGAGAGAGAGAGAGAGAGAGAGAGAGAGAGAGAGAGAGAGAGAGAGAGAGAGAGAGAGAGAGAGAGAGAGAGAGTGAGAGAGAGAGAGAGAGAGAGAGAGAGAGAGAGAGAGAGAGAGAGAGAGAGAGAGAGAGAGAGAGAGAGAGAGAGAGAGAGAGAGAGAGAGAGACAGAGAGAGAGAGAGAGGCAGTTTTACAATGCAGAAGAGGAAAATGAATGCATCTTAGAGTAGACAGGGAGTGTCAGAGGATGGAGAAGGCAGAGAGAGAGAGCAATGTTGGAGAATGGAGGGCAGAAAACAGAGAGACCATCGATCTGCCTGAAATGTGAGAGAAACAGAACTTGGCCTCAGCCTCATGGCAGGAAACTCCAATAAATTTGAAAGCTTTCGATTCCACAGAATCCAGGAGAGACAGAATTGATGCTGGGGCACTAACCCATAGGGAGGCGCAGTACTCCATTGAGGCCTTTTACCTGAATTACAAGGATGTGAGGAGACAATGAAAATCAATAGAGTATATGGAATTTTAGCTGGAGATTTTATAATGAGCCAAGTGCTCAGATAGGAACTTGTTTCAAAACATTTTTTGACAGATCTTGCAATAATCACTCAAGCAAAATTGAAGTACTGTATTTATTCTCTTCATTGGTTGTGGGAAGGATGAGATGTAGACCTAAGATTTTGAAGTGATGAAGCAGTTCAGGCATCTTGCTTTCTTTAAAGCTTTGTATAACATGAGTCACTGCTAAAGGGGGAAATTATAAAGTACATGCACAAGGGCAGGGGGTAATGGGGAATGGAGGAGAATGTGATGGTGGGGAATTTGCTCATCTGGGAAAGCACTGTCAAAGAGTTTACCATTGTTGGTTGAGTAGTTCTGATTTTTTCAAAGAATGTTTGGGAACGATGTATGTGGCTGGCTTTGAAGGCCAGCTTTGTGATATGATCAGTCCAGGAATAGTCATGGTTAAGGGTGAGGCCAAAGGGTTCAAGAGGCTGAACCTTTTACATGGAAATAGGAAGCAGAGATAGGATAGGCAAGCCGGGCAACATCTATGTTTTCTGAGTCCTTATAGAGGTATTAAGAAATTTCTCAATTTGTCATGTTATATGTGCATGACCCTAAAGTAAGTTTTGCATATTTTAAGTATGGAAATTCTATATCTTGCTTTTCAAAAACAGTCTTTTTAAAAATGTGTTTGTATCACCTCACATTCATGTAGAGTTTTGTGCAAGCATTTTAGAGAAGCAGGTCACTCTCATTTCCCTTTAGCTTTTGCAGTATTTTCGACAAAAAAATATCCACATCCTGTATCAATGTTGAGGCATAATCCAAGTAAAATGTTTATTTGTTTTATTTTCACAAAAGTTTCTGACAATGGTGGTTTTTGCTACTGTATAAATACACACAACTTGTTCATTGGATGCTTCCAACCAGCACTTTGTTCTGGTTAAATTTAACACTTCATTTTCAACTGCTGCTTCCTCAAAATCCATTTCTAAGAGTTACAGTAACAATGAGAACAGCACTCGGTGGAGCGCACACCTCCGTCAGGTTGAACAGTTTACATTTTGTATCTCACTGATGGGCAGGACCTGGATCCATATGTTCTCCAAAATCGAATCGTCTTGTTTTTGGCACTTACCCAACTCATTCACTAATTTTTGTCATAATCCATCCACAACTTTTTGAGATATCGTGCTATATAGTAGTTCAGCCCAATGGTGAAGAATCGCTTTTAAAATGCTAGGAGTCGAATCTGGATCCAGATCTTCAACAAAATCTAATCAATTCGTCCTTGTCACACACCCAACCTGTCCACCAAATTTTTGACAAATCCGTCCATTACTTTTTGAGATTGTCTGTTTGTGAACAGGCTAACAGGAGTGATTACATAACCTCTGTCCACCTTTTTTGGTGGAGGTGTCAAATCCGAATGAGTGTTTTATATTTTATTTATGGTTTGCACAACTCCACTGTTAATCAACATCTGTAGTCTTTATCTTCTTCTTCTTCTTCTTTCGGCTGCTCCCGTTAGGGGTCGCCACAGCGGATCATCCGTTATGATCCGCATAATGATTTGGCACAGGTTTTATGCCGGATGCCCTTCCTGACGTAACCCTGGTTGCCTCTTACGACACAGGGATATGGTACACCTATTTTAACCGGGGCATACACCAGGCCCAGTACACTGGTACTCACTTCGCCGACCTCGGAAGGATGACAGGCTGAGTCAACCTCCTGGTGTGTATCAATTCAAGCGGCCAACGGAGCTTGAACTCAGGACCTTTTGGATCCCAAGCCGCTACCCTAACCACTACGCCAACACCAGGCTTTTATCTGTAGTCTTTATGAGGCTTCAAAATAGGAACTATGATAATGGCTACCTTCCCATTTAATTCCGTTCCAGTTCATTATGTTACAACCCCGAAACGTGAAAGGAATCAATACAAGTATATTTCTGATGGTTCCAACATTGGCCTCACTATCAGGTTTCAATTTTTAATCATTCTCCTATAAATCTCATGTCATGAGACGTTGTGCTGATACATAACAAAGAAAGCAAAGATGAGGCCTGCTGTTGCCTTAACGATTAAGGTGGCTCGTTTAAGATCTTAGGGTCTTGAATTCAAGCCCCTGTCATGCCATTGAATTAACACCAGTTGGGTTGACTCAGCCTATCATCCTTCTGAGGTCAGCAAAATGAGTACCAGCTTACTGGTAACAGGGGGCATTGCATCAGCGGCACAGCTGCACCCCTAAAAATATGATGCAGGCAAGCAGCCAGAGGCTGCATACAAATAAATATGTAAACAGACAGTATTTTTTCTTTTATTCTGGAGTTGATTGTCGCATGACATACCATTACATGTAGAGTCCCTATGTACTAGGAGTAGCGACAACTTGCAATTGGAAGCCATTTTGTATCCATCAAGCGTGACTCACCAAACCTGCGCCCATTCTGCATGAAGCGTAATGTGTCCATTTTCTAATCAAGCTGTCTTTCTCTGTGCCAGAAAGAGAGATGGAATTTGTTACATAATCCTTTTTTTCGTTCTTCCAAACATGTCAGAATAAGCATATAATCGCAGGATTGATTTAACCTTAAAACATATTGCAGAAACCATGACAAAATGAAGTGCAATGTGCGAGTGAAGGTTCACGCTGATGAGTGCCTAATTTGAGGCGTACAGATCGAGTGAGTAGAACAAACACATAGATCGTGATAAAAGGCAAAAACATAAAATAATTAGAAGGAAAGTGAAAGACAGAAATGGAGGTACACCATTCATGCCAAAAATGAACACCATCAAGGAAGTAAAACATTAGAAAAGATCATTGTAAGTAAAAAACAGAAGGACCACTGGACCTGTAGCTTTTCTGGGCCCTGGCCTAATGTTGTAACCCAAATTGGGGAGTATTCTGACTGGTGGGTCTGGAAGGAATTTACTAAGTCTGCCATTTTGACCTACTTAAAGTCGTGTGATCGGAACGAACTTTGCAACCCCTGTTACCAGTCAGGAGCGGAACATTACTGCCAAATTTCAGCCAGATAAGCGCAGCGGTTTAGCCGGAGAAGTTAAATTGATGGATGGACGAACGAGAGGAAAATATTTTCTTTGCAGGAAAGAAGAAATTTTGAAAGAACGACGTAGAAGCAACAAGGGCAAGAATTGCTTTGCCATACATGTCCCCAACCGATGTGATATTTTCTAAGTCCAAAAGGGGCATAACTCCGTGAAAAACTGAAGAAATATCCTGAAACTTCAACGTGTTCTGTAACTTATCATAGTAATGCCATGCAGCAAGCTTCAGTTTAATATGTTATAGGGTATGGGGGGGGGCAGGGGTCTGAAAAACCACAGGTTCGAACAGACAGATGGAGGGACGGACAGATGGAGAGCAAACTTATAGTCCCTTCCGGTGAAACCAATCAGAGACTTGTAAAAGAGGGCTGCATTAAAACAGAGATTAGCAAAAACATTCATTTATTTTAACTCATTTATTCCTTTATTGCTGAAATTATAGATAGATTAACAATAAATTCATTTATTGTGTGTATATATATATATATATATATATATATATATATATATATATATATATATATATATATATATATATATATATATATATATATATATATATGTTGTTGTGGTTGTTCGTCTTTCGGCTGCTCCCGTTAAGGGTCGCCACAGCGGATCATCCGTTATGATCTGCATACTGATTTGGCATAGGTTTTACGCCGGATGCCCTTCCTGACGCAACCCTGGTCGCCTCTTACGACACAGGGATAAGGATTGGGTTTCGCCATGATTCTGGCTGCCCTACACCCTCTCATAGCGTGGCCCAGTGCAGAGATCCCATCCTCAAGCGATCCTCAAACCCAAGCCTCCGGGTAGCCGGATTACAGGTGCATGCCACTACACCCGAATATATATATATATATATATATATATATATATATATATATATATATATATATATATATATATATATATATATATATATATATATATATATATATATCTAGCCTGGTGTTGGCTTAGTGGTTAGGGTGGTGGCTTGGGATCCCAAGGTCCTGAGTTCAAGCCCCATTGGGCCACTGAATTAATACACCAGGGGGTTGACTCAGCCTGTCATCCTTCCGAGGTCAGCGAAATGAGTACCAGTATACTGGTCCCGGTGTATGCCCCGGTAAGAATAGGTGTACCATATCCCTGTGTGTTGTAAGAGGCGACCAGGGTTGGCGTCAGGAAGGGCATCCGGCCATAAAAACATTGCCTCAAGAAAAAGCCCAACCCCTGCACAGCAGGGAAAAATGGCTTTAAAAACGGTCATATATATATATATATATATATATATATATATATATATATATATATATATATATATATATATGTATATGTATATATATAAAGGTATATGTATATATATAAAGGTATATGTATATATATAAAGGTATATGTATATATATATATATATATATATATATATATATATATATATATATATATATATATATATATATATATATATATATATATATATATATGTATAGATATATATATATATATATATATATATATATATATATATATATATATATATATATATATATATATATATATATATATATATATATATATATATATATATATATATATATATATATATATATATATATATATATATATATATATATATATATATATATATATATATATATATATATATATATATATATATATATATATATATATATATATATATATATATATATATATATATATATATATATATATATATATATATATATATATATATATATATATATATATATATATATATATATATATATATATATATATATATATATATATATATATATATATATATATATATATATATATATATATATATATATATATATATATATATATATATATATATATAGGTATATATTCATATATATATATATATATATATATATATATATATATATATATATATATATATATATATATATATATATATATATATATATATATATATATATATATATATATATATATATATATATATATATATATATATATATATATATATATATATATATATATATATATATATATATATATTTATATATATATATATACATTTATATATATATATCTATATATATGTATATATATTTATATAAATATATATGTATATTTATATATATAGTTATAGATGTATATTTATATACATATATATATATATATATATGTATATTTATATATATATAGGTATATATATATTTATATATATATATAGGTATATATGTATATATATATATGTATTGTTACAAATCTGGAAACCATGCGCACTCAACATTCAGGTCCCAAAGTTAGTTATACCGGTAAGTACATGTGTGAGACAGGTCCCTTCCTTTTGTCGAATGGGAGAATCAAAAACGTGTGTTGTGACATCTTTAGTTAGGTTATTATATCCAATGAGCCATTGAATAAACCATCACATCTGCATGATCCATCCCCCATCACGATCTACTACCCACCCGCTGTCTACAAGCACTCTGGCTTGCCAGGGCAGGGCCTTGCAGCCGTTCCTTGCCGCTCCCATCAACGCTCCTTCCACAAACGTTTTAACTCTTGCACCAACGCAACATTGGATACTGTTACTATTCGCGAGCGTAGCCACATGGAGAATGTGGGGTCTCCGAACAGGGGCCATGGCTTCGCCCCAATGGGGTGCGGCCATGGGCCAATGAGGGATGGACAGCGAGATGATTCTCGTCAAGGCCCCTCCCCGTGTGGGGGGAGATTTATATCTCCGAGGCTCGGAGGGTTGTCGTTGGCATTGGCGCTGGTGGTGTCTGAGAGCAGAGCAGTGCGAGAGCTGTGTGTGTTTCAAGAGGGAGGTGGATAAAGATCCACGAGCACTCTCTGAGAAGAAGTACTGGAGTTCTGGAGTGGTCACATTCATGACGGTGACTGTTACGGGGAAAGGAGTTCTGTGGACCCTGACCATTCACCACAGTGCGAGTCCCCGTGTGCGACTGGGACCAGGCCGACGACCATTGGCAGGTGCCGTAGCACGGAGTTTCCCCTTTCTCCGACGGCCAGGTACCCATCCGGACTCTGACCCCCAGTTCGTGTCTCTCTCTCTCTCTCTCTCTCTCTCTCTCTCTCTCTCTCTCTCTCTCTCTCTCTCTCTCTCTCTCTCTCTCTCTCTCTCTCTCTCTCTCTCTCTCTCTCTCTCTCTCTCTCTCTCTCTCTCTCTCTCTCTCTCTCTCTCTCTCATCGGCTGGAGGGTCCAATAATGAACTCCGGGGTTTCTTTTCTTTCTGTGTGTGTGACTGCGTGTGGGCCCGTCTATAAGTAGGATTGTTTAAGTGTTTATTTCATCATTGTAAATACTGCATTGCATATTTACGATAAGTCTCGCCTCTTCTGTCTTTTGATTTTACTGTTAATAAATTATTAGAAATGTTCACAGCTCGTTTCCGTCCTTTCTTTATTTGGTCCAGCATGGTCCGGGTCTGAATTCAGATGGGGTTTCATCCCCGATAATCCCTTAATCCTAGCCAGCACGGTTTTGGCAGTTTCTACTCAGCTGCAACCGAACCGGAGTTGGTAGTTGGAACGCTACCGCAGTCGGTAGCGTGACCAGGTTCGAGAAAGACGTGCTGAGGGTGTGGTTTCCCCGGTAGTCAAAATCGCGTAGTTAATTCGGTATATTGGGATCTTGACAATTAACCCTACACCACGCAGTCGACATATTGGCATTTCACGGTTGATTAATCGACCCGCCGGCTTCGGAGTTATCCGTAGCGACGACCTATAATTCCGGGGAGACCGGTGGGAGACGGCGTAAACTTCCCCACCTCGCGGTCGTTCTCGCCACCGACCCCCGGCCCACAACAGTATATATATATATATATATATATATATATATATATATATATATATATATATATATATATATATATATATATATATATATATATATGTATATATATATATATATATATATAAATGTATATATGTGTATACTGTATATACATATATGAGGTGTGTTCAAAAAGTATCCAACCTTAATTTTTCATTCGTAAACAAATGAAGCTCGGGAGACGTGGTTTGGTGCACGTATGTAGGCGATCCTAATCCGTATGCGTGAATATTTTCCCTCCTGCAGAAGCTGTCAGTTGCCGTCAGACCTCCGATGAGTGAGGAAGTGTAAGTGAGCGCCGTTGGATTTTCGTTTTTGACAAAATGACGGAAAAACTTGAACAACGCTACCGCCTCAAATTTTGTGTAAAGCTTGGCGATTCCCAAGTGGAAACGATCCGCAAGATTCAACAGGGCTTCGGGAACGAAGCAATGGGCACCACACAGATAAAAGAGTGGTACAACCGCTTCAAAGATGGTCATACATCAGTGGAAAGTGAAGCACGTTCTGGTAGGCCCTCAACATCCCGACATGAGATCGTCATTGACCAAGTGAGGACCCTGCTGATTCAGGATCGTCGAATCACGATCATAGAACTTGCAGACGATGCGGGCGTCAGCATTGGATCCGTTCATTCCATTGTGACTGAGGATTTGGGCTTAAGGAGAATCTCAGCGAAGTTCGTGCCAAAGCTGCTAATGATCGAGCAGAAGCAACTCCGTTTGGAGATCGCACAGGACATGCTGGAGACTGTGAACAGCGATCCCAACTTCTTCAACACAGTGATCACTGGCGATGAGACCACAGTGATCCGTCATTTTGTCAAAAACGAAAATCCGACGGCGCTCACTTACACTTCCTCACTCATCGGCGGTCTGTCGGCGACTGACAGCTTCTGCAGGAGGGAAAATATTCACGCATCCGGATTAGGATCGCCTACATATGTGCACCAAACCACACCTCCCAAGCTTCATTTGTTTACACACGAAAAATTAAGGTTGGATACTTTTTGAACACACCTTGTATATACACGTATATATATATATATATATATATATATATATATATATATATATATATATATATATATATTTGTTACGGATCTGGAAACCATTTGCATTCAACATACAGATGTCCCAAAAGTCAGTTATGTCGTTAAGTATGTGTGTAGTCAGATCCCCTTCCTTTTGTCTAGTGGGAGAATCAAAGGCGTGCGTTGCGATTTCTTTTTAGTCAGGTTATCAAATCTTTACATCCAACAAACCCTCCAACGAACAACCAACAACCATTCCATTCCCCATCACGATCCACGACCCACCCGCTGTCTACAAGCACTCTGTCTTGCCAAGGCAGGGTCTTGCAGTCGTTCCTTGCCACTTCCACCAACGTTCCTTCCACAAACGTTGTAATTCTTGCACCACGGTCTGTGCAACATTGATACTGTTACTCGTCAAGTATGAACCCGCGTGGAAGACTGGCTGGGGTTTCCCGGCAGGGGCCAAGGCCCCGCCCCGGAAAGGCATGCCGTGGAACCCTATGCAATCAAGGCGGACACTAGCGCGTGCTTCACGGAGCTCCTCCCTGTACAAAGGCATTCTTTTTTCCCCTCTCGTGGTATTTAAGAGAGGGGCGCATCTGAGGAAGGAAGAAGGGTGTGAGGGCTGTGTGGAGTAGTGAAAGGAGTAGTTATGTGGACGAGAGTTATTGTGTGGTTACGAGGAGTGGTTACGAGCAGCAGTTGCGAGGGGCCAGTTTTGTTCATGGTGGCTGACGAACCAGTTGTTCACGGTGGCTGAAGAACCAGTTGTTCACGGTTCCTGTTACAAGGAGTTCTTGGCTGGTTTTCACCCCGACTATTCACCACGTGAGCTCTGTCACGAGTTCCACACGTGCGACAGGGACCAAACCGACGACCTTTGGCTGGTGCCGCATTGCAGAGTACTCCTTTCCCTCCGACGGCCAGGTACACACCGAACTCAAACCCCCAGCTTATCTCTCTCCACGGCTGTGAGGGTCCAATAAAGACTCTGGTTTTCTTTTAATTTGTGTGTGTGT